>NC_049993.1:4558601-4600363 GCF_000003815.2 Branchiostoma floridae | reverse complement strand
CCTAAACCTCTGCTTGGAGAGTAGCACATTGTACCTTTACGGTTCTATACTTTTAGAGTTGCTTAGGTGCAGGTCCAGACCTAAACATCAAGTTTGCCTGTACCTGTGCCTGAAAAACTAAAACACTTGTGGATAATATTTCTTACACTAAACACTGGTAAATTCCATACTATTTATAGCTTTAATACTATCAACAGACAATAGTTTGCCTTTTGAGTGTTCATCTAAACTAAAGTATAAGCGAGAAGTCTAACTGGCTCCTAGTCCCACACCTGTATCCATGCACCAGCACTTTGGTGTAGTCTGTTGGCCACTGGCACACCAACAGATAGATGTCTGTCGGGATCTCCTCTTCTCCAAAGAGCCGCACCTGAGACACCTGGAAGAAGACAAAAAATATAAGGAAAACCTCACCTGAAAGTTCAACACACACAAAGGCAACTGAAGAAGCAAAAAAAAGAAAACAGGCTTTGGAGACATTATGATCAGTGTAAAGCAAACTGAGAAACCCTGGTGGTATAATATGGGAGAATCAAGAGGAACAAAGGCAAGGAAATGTTGACTTCTATACTAGTAACTGTTTACTTGATGCATGTTTGCAACTCAAGAGAAACATGTTGGTTTGTCTTTCCTATAGTACAGCAGGGCTGTCTCCAGCTTCATTTTTCCCCATCCGACTCATTGTTTGGGACAGGGATGCGTACCTAAACCCACGTTTAGGTACAGGTCCGGATTCGAATCCAGAGGTTTAGGTACAGGTCCGGATTCGAATCCAGAGGTTTAGGTACAGGTCCGGACCTAAATGCATGGCATTGAATATTATATCATAATATTATAATTATGATATGTTATAACGGCAAATCAATGTATTAAAATGGGTAGAAGCATGTTTGAACCAATAAAAACGTGTTTATTATGGTAGACACATGATGCAACAAAAAATCGACCCTTGTTGCTTTTCCCTCACTGGGGCTCAGGACTGCTATGGTGATTTCACAGTAATTTTAAGTGTCAAAGTGGCCATCCCCTAACCTGTTATCCTGCCTGCCTTGCACTAATTAGATACAGGTCCAGTACCAGTACACCAGGGTTCGGTATTTTTGTATCTGTACCTAATTGATTGTACCGGTACTGTATCGACAGTGTACCGGTACACATCCCTAGTTTGGGAGCCCATGTTGTTGATTTTCCTGCTTTCCAACAAGCAGACGGAAGGATGGGTCCTGGAGACAGCCCCGTAAAAGCACATGCATCACAACTTGATGTGATACCAAAGTGTGTTCATTATTGTGTACCTTGTGTAGTCTGAAGTGCCGCTGTGGAGTCCCCTGCTGTTGTGTTGTTACCGGCTGCAGCACCCACCAGTGCAGGTGGTACTCGTAGTACGGGTACCCTGTGTGTGCCTCAGCCTCCATCAGCTGGGTGTAGGACAGCACAAACTGCCCATCCTTGGTGAAGCCCAGGAACACATGGCTGATGAAAAACAATTTACATACTAGTATCAGAGTAGTCTGACTAAGGTGAGCCTGCTGGACAGTGCCACATGGAAGTGCATGTGGTGTGAAGACTAGCTGACTGCTACCTACCTGTGTCAGGGACCGCAGCAGCAGTATAATTAAATACCGCATACTACTACTACTACTACTAGATCCAAAAGGCTGTTAATGTTCTAACGTGAAATCATCCTGCCCATCCTACCAACCATGCAATATAGCACAACCTATTAAATGACAGTACAGTAGAATCAGTTTAATTGCACACCCCATTTGCCAGCACACTAGTAGTATTTCATACAGTTATCCGGGTGGTGCAATAATGCGAAGTCACCCAGCTGGACCACATCGGTTTGGGACTTGGGGATTCCGTGCAATTATCAGAAGTGTGCGGTAATCCATTGTGCAATTAACTGGCATCTACTGTACAACCTACCCATCATGCAAAACCATAATCTCCAAGCAGATCTTGCTGTGGCAAATGGGAAAGAGTGTAGCCGGCAGAGGAGTTATTGGCCACAGCGGTGGCCAATAATCCTCCATTGCCGGCTAATTCCTTCCCCAGCTTATGTTACTGTTTTAATGCCACCGGAGGAATCTGCTTGGAGATTAGCAAAACCATACAATCTGTCCATGACGAATGCAACACAGGACAGCCTTAACCAATCACGTGACACAGTAAAACCTACCCACCATGCAATACAGGACAACCTACCCATCATGCAGCACAGATAGAGGGACCAGGTCCTTCAGGTTGAAGACGAGGGAGTCTGGGATGGTTTTGTTGAACATTCTGACAGGCGTGGCATGGCTGTGTGTCTGCAGACTGCCGCGTATCTGTGGGCCACAGCACCAAAAATGATGTACAGGTATAAATACTGGGTACAGATATCAATGTGCTTGAATGAGAGAGAGAAAAAAAACTCCACTAATTTGACCTTTGAACTAGAGCGTAAAAATTATGGGTGAATCTATCTTGATGAAACCCCCTTGTTCTGAGGTAGTTGCAGCAAAATACTGCAACAATCAAAGTATTCTTTGCACACCAAGGTGTTTGTCTGCATAGTTTATTGTATGGCCGATCTGAATTAAGCTGAATTTCAGCATCACTCATAGTCATAGTCAGAGAAATTTATTCTGGGAAAATCTGCAATTCATAAGACCCCATGTGATTATTATTTCATATTGTGACAGAGAGAAGTTACGGCTTTGTAGAATACAAGCCACTAGTTTACAAATAGGACAAGTAAATTTGTTTCCATCTTAGACGTCGCGATCGACAGCTTCGAAATTATAATATTTTTCGAGGACAGGGTGGGAGGGGGGCACGGCTTTACTTGCGTATCTTGTGCCACGAATACGCCTTGAACGAAGACAGCAAAAAAAAGTAATCACACATATTCTTAAGCACTTAGTTCCACTCAAGCAACACTGGAAACACTGCTACTCACCTCCTTTAGCTGAAGTCTGGCGACAATGTTGTTACTCTTTTTCAACTTGGCCGCCATTTTTGTTCCCATGCTCCACTTGGAAATCTTTAGAAGCGCCACGGTGCGGTACAGCAGAGAAGTACAGGTTGAATGGCTATACCATAGACATTGTCGACAGTTTTAATGGAAAGTTTGAACTACATCAATCTAAAGCAATATCGGCAACCAAAGTTTACTTTTCTAATATACTCTGTCAAGTATCATTTCTACATAATGTCTCAAACAATAGAATTAATGCTACCCTATTTTGCAATTAAATATGACAAATGCAACCCACATTAAAATGCATTTATTGTATCATTGAAATTTTAGTGACAATGACAAATACAAAATATCCAATTACAGAGTAACAGTAAACAATTTCAATCAAAACTGACCGATGTGTCACAAATTAAAATGGCATTGTACATTTTCGGAAATCTTGTCCCCAGGAATCAAAGCTACACAACTTGTGTGTGACCAAATTTCATCAATTTTGAAACATGTAAAAACACCAGATCAACTTCAGAATTCCATATAACTTTTAATCTTTGCTTGTGACTATCTACATGTTGTGTAATTGACATGACAACAACAACAGAAAAATACTGGGTCTCCATTGATTAAAATTTGTATTGCTTAATCATGTGGCGGGTGGTCCCAATATCAAATGGAGACATGATAGACAACATTACACAAACAGATGCACAGAAGCCTTGTCCTAGCAGCACACTGGCACAGTCAGCCACTTTTAAACATCACTTTACCAACTACAAAAAAGAGACAATTTGACATTAAAACATATGGAATTAAGACTATTACAAATTCTGTGTACTAATCATATTTCAATAAGCTGGCAATAAAATCTTAGATTTCGAACTGAATACCACATTAGGAAAATGGCTTTTGATAACCTCAAACTTATTGCATTTTCCCTTTCAATATATATTTTAACAACATTAAAACAACTGAATAGAACACAGGCCTAAGAATTATGTTATGCAATGGGCTGCACCAAACCGTCATAACATGAATTGTCATAACTACCTCTAGGCCCAAGGACATCATACATACTTGCACCACTCTACGACACTGTTACAGCCCCAGTGGCAGTCTTCACAATGTGGTATAAACAATTATACTCTTACTACGGTCATCTCACATGTCCAGTGTACTGAAACTATTGGAGTATTTACAACTATAAACCACATGGAATGGCAGCCAATTGTCATATATTATCTAACTTAAAACAATGCCATAGTAAAGACATACAAATGTAATACACTTTAAGTGCTCGCATATTTGATTAAAACCGTTGTATAATGAAATTATTTGACCAATTTGATGCTCTCAATATTCCTTTGCTTTATCCAGAATATAATCGTAGTCTAATTGGACTAATTTTTTATTTGAAAGGCTACAATGTGCCATCAAAACTAAGCTTGAGTTGTCCAATTGGAAAGATTTTAAAACAGCCCTAAAATTTTTGCTAAACATATGATGTGTACAGATTAATTTTCACAATAAAAAGTGGCATTGCATTATTCAATTTATGACATATACAACATAGCTAAGATTAGAAATACCTGAAATTTCAAGATCTATCCATAGTATGAGATACCAGTTAAGTCCAATAGCAGAACACACAGGCCTTGGGCCTTGTACACAGACTAGAGAAAACTTTGGCAAAAATGAATACCATATTTTTTAGCCCTAACATCATTGCTACTAAATTGCAGGCTCCCCTCCCAAAACAGCGTACTCATCTTCACCTACCAATTCTAAGCAAAGTACAACAGACACTGGTCAATCTAACTTTGATAAGGCACTAGGCATTAGGAAAATATAACCAAGAAAGCCCTATATTTCAACTCGTCGTTGACTGTACAATTGAGTTTCATATGTTGATAAAAACAGCATGCTTCATTCTACATTATGGTATCTTTCTCAATGTCATAACTTTGATAACTAGATATAGAGGTATTTGACTTTAAGGATATTTCCATTTTCCAAATTCCCAGTGTCTTCCAAAATTTGAAGTGACCAGTGTTAAAATATAACTAACTCTTTTATTGTGTCCCTCCCTGCCCCTCAGCTGCCCCGCCCTCTGTACCACCCTTGGTGGGCGTGGCAGGAAGAGGAGGGGTTATGGAGGAAGTGGGCGTGGCTAGATTGGGCGTGTCAGGACAGCTGGATGTGGGCGTGGCCAGGGTGCTGGCAGTCTCCAGCTCTGACTTCTGGTTGATTTCTTGTAAGGTTTCTTCCCATGCTGACAGGCACTGAGCAAAATGAATTCAGCAGGTAAGTACCATTTAATAATGATAACCAACCAAGCTGTTGTCACTAGGTACAGTCATGACTTTCAATGCTTATTTCTATGTATATAAGAAGAGTCGTTTTTAAGTCCAAATGGTAAGTGTTGTTTATGAGCTATAAGTTGGTAATGCCCTCAAAACAAACTCTATAAAATATACAAAGACCCGATTATAAACTCAAGAATTTCATCTTACTCGCTAATCAAGTAAATAAATGTGACAATACAGGGTTCTCCCCAGAATTTTTTAGTATAGTGGAGGGGCTGGCAAAAATAACCCGCACCAACGCGCTGCACTTTCATGAAAATAGGTTCATTTTGCAATGACAGAGGGTGTCAAATACTACAAGTATAATATATTGTTGTGATTCCTTTGTTGTGAAGTGGCAAAACGACTATTGTTTTGATCATTGCTCATTCACAAGTTTTTGCAGACAATGCTGACTGGAAAAATGATGACACTTGGCACAAAAATCTGTGAATTGTCATTAATTTCAGCAAAACTAACAAAGAAAATAGGGAAGAAACACACTAAATTTGAAAAATAGTATAGTGGAGCTGGCTGAGAGTATAGTGGAGGGCCTCCCTTATTCCACCCTCTGGGGAGAACCGTGCAATAAAAGTTCCACACCTCTTGGTAATACTGTATGTTTCTGTCACACAGTTCAGAGAACACCTCCTTGACATCTCTTCTCTTGTTCCTGTGCCACCGCTCCAGATCTGCCTTCAGGTCAGCGTTAGCACACTCCACACTGTCGTTACTAACTTCTACCTGCTTCAGAAGCTGGAGGAAACAAATACTAACAGTCAAAACGACTATCACATCTGTATGTTCAGAACTTATGATAACATCCACTTTCTTTTACAGCATTAGCACAAATATTCTGGCCCAGATGCTATTTACGATGACACCAAAGGTCTCAAACCTCTGTGAAATATTTCAAAATTTTAGGTTTTTGTGAATTTTCTTGCTTTATACATTATTGTAAATCCCTTGCTGACTCCTTCATTTTTCTTGCTGGGTCTCATCAGGCAACAGACAACCATATTCTAACAATTTCCTTGGATCTTTGACCTTACATAAGAAGTTCCTTAAATGCCTAGCATGTGGAAACCAGCTACTTTACTGCATTCAACAAGGAACTGTTGACAAACAAGTGAACAAACAGTAACAAAACCTCCATTCACAGAAGTGAATATACTCTACACACTTTCCACCTGTAAAGCAGATGTTTAACAATACACATATCCATCTCATGCATTCATTAACAACATACAATGCTACCTATTTCAGCTACTGTTCACAAAAATTACTCCTACTTGCCTAGGCATGTCTTCATTATGCATATGCCCTACCTCCTCTATTTGTGAATCCAGCTTGGTTCTTTTCTGCTGTCTGACTTCCTCTGGGTCCTTCCCAAGAAAAGCCCCAAGTGAGTAGCTTTGATCTGACATCTTCAGCTGTAGGGCAAAGGTCAACAGTCAAAGGTCATAAAATGTCACTTGTGCACTAAGATACTTAGTCTGTGTAATGCAAACTCTGCTGTCCAGGGCTGTAACTGGCCCCCCTAGGGGGCCGGCGTATGTTGGGCTGGCTGCTGTAAGCGAGATTTAATCAGGCACATATTGTACAAAGCACAAGAAAGCTGTTAACTGCCCACTAATAATAATATTATTCACATGGTAAAAATCTCTTTGTGATAGTAATCATTGTGCTACTAACCTGTTCTCTGTCATTTCTCTTCCTGCTGAGATCCTCTACTGTCAGTTCATACTCCATCTGTATAGAGTCCCTCCTCTTCAGCACTGCCTACAGAAAACAATGGGTACATATACGACAGTTACTTTCTGAACTGCTGAGTCACAATATATATAGGAAACAAGAAACATTTTACTCATAAACCACTTCTTTTCCATTTTCTTTGAGCGTGACTAAAAATGAACTAATTTCCCTCTTTTGCATCATAATCAACGTGCAATCACTAGGATGCCCCTATGAGAATGAGCGATACAACAAGCTTCATGTGCACATCAATTTTCAATCTTGCATATGTCAGGGTTGAACAAGTTTTCTAAAATCCACTTGTCCTATCGGGCAAGCACATAAAAAATGTACTCAGTACTTGCCCGAACCAATGTTTCACTTGCCCAAAATTCAAATGTCACTGTTACTAGTATATGCATTTTCACTTCCAGCAATGGAATTCTCTGTAGACAATTGCTGGATGTCATCTACATCCACATCTAGATGTAGATGTCATGACTGTAAAAAGTAACAAGTATATCAAAATTGCACTAAAGTCAATGGAAAAATCTTACTTGCCCGATCGGACAAGTGGGGTAGGACATGCACTTGCCCGAACAGCACTTTCACTTGCCCTGGACAATAGGGCTAGTGGACTTGTTTATCCCTGATATGTATACAAAACCAAACCATTACCTTCATGGCCTCAGCGTACAGTATGTACTCCTTGACAGGCGGTGCAAAGACGTGCTCCTGGTCGCTGATCTGCTGGTCCAGCGCTTTCTCACACTTCTCCACGCCAGACGCCATACCCAACATGGCCGGGGCAAGCTCCGTCTCCGAGTTGGACCACAGCGTAAACACCGGCCCAAACTCCCGCAAGTCCTGCTGATAATCTGGGGGTAGACAAGATAAACAAGAAAGCTTCTGAAAAAAGCCTGCCGGTGCATATTTTGGAAAAAGCCTGGATGTTAAACAAAATCACACGAAAAAAGAGTTTTTAAACATCGAATTACTGAATTGGTCTTTCTTCTATTAAAAAAACACTACATGAGATTTGTCTAACAAAGAAAAAAAAATTTAGCAAGTGGGGTTCGAACCTACGATCTACGGAAGATAGGTACCGTGCTGTAGACCGCTCGGCCACGCTGGTTCGATTACGCAATAGCACGTATAGAAGGGCTATTTGGTTAAAGTGACCGATCCATCCATGCATCCATGCATCCATGCAACCGCTTCTCCCGGCTACGCACCGGCAAAAAACTGTGCTACTATGTTTTACAAACAAAACTCTTGCAATAGGCCTGTCAATATTTTGGTACTTTCCAGGTTGTTTATTTTCTAAACATTTTCCTCACCTTCATGTGATATTAACGGGACAAAAATGTGATAAAAGTTCCTGACTCTCCAACTGACCTGTCATCTCCTTGAGAAGTCTCTGGTTGATTCTGTCGATGGTGCCCATCTTGGCCCCAAATGTGTTGACATACTCCTGCAAGGTGATAAGACAACTGTTTAACTACTTGAGAACTTGGCTAATTAAACTATGTTTTAATTAAAGCAAGCCACCCAACATCTGCCAGCCCCCTGTAAGGAGGGTACAGTTACAGCCATGGACAGAACCAAATCCTAGCAAACTCCTTTGACCACTAGAAAATCTACAATCTGGAAAGATGCTGGGTATTTTGAAAATCTAATCAGCCTTTAACAAAAATGTATTTAAACTTGTAAATGTACAGCAAGGTTAACAAGTGCATGCTTCATATCTGATAGTAAATGTATCTTGTTTCTGTGTTAACCTTTATGACTATAGAAATACCATGTAAGAGCCTAACTATGTTTGCACCCATACATTTTCTTACACATTTTTATTTATTTGTTCAGCTGTTTACAAACAGCCAGGGCTGCCCAACTAGCCGTAGGCTATTATCAAGGGCTAACCCTGTACATGTTCGCACACGACGGGATATACCGCCCCTTACGGGGTGACACACCCGTCCGGGTGAATGATGTAGATCACCATGAGGCTGATACGAGACAGAGGTTCGCCAGGCCTCTATCCGGGTGATTTGAAGTGAATCACCAACTCCCGACAGAAGGATTTGCACCAACGCACACCGCACCATCGCACGTGTGGGGGTTCTTTAACGTGCATGGGGTATGGCTCTCCCCATACACGGGACCTCCTTTCTTACACATTAATAGTGTGCCCCTCCTATGTGTAGCAGAATGAAGCTCTATCTCTTACCTGCATAGTGGCATACTCGGGGGAACGGTTCTTCAGCATGTACCCTGCCGCCATGCTACGCATGGAGCTCCCCATCTTTCCCATGATGCCTTGAGCCTGTTTCCGGTGGGAGGCCAATTCCTACATAGAGGAAAAAGGAAAGGTATACCAGGCACTAGTTAACAAATTTGTAAGGTCATTGTATGCTAAACATTAGAAGCATATGTTCAACATATCAAGACACTTAACATGTTGTTACAAGGTATTCCGAATAACATACAGTCAAACCTGCCCAAGACGACCACCCGGGGGACCGGAAAAAAGCGGTCGATTTGGACAGGTGGTCGCTGAAAAGAGTATCGACTCAAAACATGCCCGATGCAAAGTATACATGGTTGCCGTTGTGTTTAATGGCAAATAGCAAGCACACTGCACGCACGCAAAGAAGCGAGGTCTTTAATTTCAAATACAACACGCACACTGTAAACTGTAAATTTAACCCCAAAATCCGACGCCGATTTCGCACAAAATCGCGCTAATTATCATCAAAAATCGATGAAAACCTCAATCTTGAAAACGATGCGGTCGTTATAGGTTCCAATTTGGGCCGGTCGCGGTCGCGTTGGCCAGGTGGTCGTTGAGAAAAGGTCGCTTAATGCTTACGTCAATGGGAAAATAAATCGGGACCGAGAAAAAGCGGTCGAAATGGCCAGGTGGTCGCTGAGAAGAGGTGGTCGCTCGGGCAGGTTTGACTGTATCTGTTTACTATAAAAAAATCTGTCAGGAAATGTTACACACTTGTCAGTCCTTGTTACATGTCTGTCCAGTTACAATAAGAGATGTACTTTCGTAAATTGAGTCTTTCATACGAATCAAAGCTACTTGAAAATCGGCCCAAAACCCCAAACTTACACAAACAAAGAAAGGCAACTCACAAATATTCCACAGACAAAGAATAAATGAAGGGAAAATAAACATGACAGAAAACTACTTAGGTGCCAGCGCAGGTGTAGAGTGTGACTTGGGAAGAACACAGGGAACAAAGTGTACATTACTGAACAATTACAACAAAGTCACAATAAATCATTTTTTAGACATGACAATTTGCAGAATTAGTGATTTGCTCTTACAACAGACTTTAAAAATCACAAGGGAGTCAGATAGGAATGGCAAAATGGCACACAACACAAAGAATCAAACCTTCAAAAACATTAAACATAGGAGCAGGGGTGCTGATTGCTTTTGACATTGTTCAGTAGAGAGACTGTTTTCTCTTTTCACACAGACACCTGAACTAGGAAGCATCCGTTACCCATGCCTTAGCTGTCAGGAAGATGGTTAGATTCTCGTTAAACGACAGCGTGGGATGGTCCACGATCCGCGACAGAAACTTCTGCAGCGCTGCCTGCCGAGTTTTCAGGAACTCCGGGCTGAAGCGGTCCAACCGACGGAAGGAATGTTTCTCAGGGAGTGGCTGGAAGGAAAAGTGAGTGATGTCATCAGCATACATTCAGGCAAGTCCATTTTTACATGAGTACGGGGAATACTTTTTTGCCCTGCTGCATGCTTCATCATTATTACAATCTCTATCCGTGTTGAACATCATAATTCATTTCTAAAAGGTCCCTGAATCCTACCTTGAACTTTCAAAATGTGACATGTTTAAAGTTATATCTTTGAATTTCTTTTTCCGCATGAGTATCTTTAGGACTAGCTGTTACGAACCCACTGTGAACCATGTGATCACTCCTACCCAAACCCCCCTATTTTAGAAGTAGACTAGTCCTGTGACCTCATTCTGGCGATAGAATCCTGGAGACAAGACATTAAAGAATGTAGGTCCTCAAAACGTCCAGTGTGCGGCCAGTTATTTACAATTCCTCAATAGCCTTACCATCGGCTCACAACATTTAGCGCTCATTCTGGTGATAGAATCCTGGAGACAAGACATTAAAGAATGTAGGTCCTCAAAACGTCCAGTGTGCGGCCAGTTATTTACAATTCCTCAATAGCCTTACCATCGGCTCACAACATTTAGCGCTCATTCTGGTGATAGAATCCTGGAGACAAGACATTAAAGTATGTAGGTCCTCAAAACGTCCAGTGTGCGGCCAGTTATTTACAATTCCTCAATAGCCTTACCATCGGCTCACAACACTAGCTACACTTAAATCTTACTTGACTCATTGATACCATAACAAAGTGAGGTATTCTGTCTATCTTACCACCTCTACCAAACATAAGGAAGGTGTGCTCACAGGTATAAGGTGAGTTGGATTGGTTGCCTCCAGTCGTTCTCGCAGCCACAGGAAGTCCTGGTAGCGACGACGTACCACGTACTCATGGGAGTCATAGTCGCTACGCGTCGTCTGAGGAAGAAAACATGGGAGTTGTGGGAATTTTGTCAGTGACTTACATGTTGGGTATGAAGAAACAAGGGCAAGGCTGGCTCTTGGCTTTAAGTGTCTTTTGTTTGTTTTGACAGTCCACACTGTGCCAAAAGACCATTGTGTGACCAATGAAACCTGGACAGGTGGTCACTATAAATATAATATACATGATGATTCTTACAGCTTGTGTTGATGGAAAAATTATCTGAGGGAATAAAAGGTGGTCGCATTTGCCTGGTGGTCTTTGTGTAGATGTGGTCTCTTGACACTGGCATACATCGACTTTATCCTGAATGTCTAGATCTAACACTGTAACAGAGTACTATGGGCCCACCTTAGTTGTAACCCTGTAGGTAATGTAGGACTCCATGTTGGTGATGTGTTTCTCAGGGTCGTCCACAGTTACAAACAGATCATGCACGTCCGAGGCCAGGGCATCGTCCAATCGCAGGCCAGCGAGTGACGACTGAGTCAAGGTTGTGATGTCATCACCTGTAGACTTTGGGTCACCCTGGTTTAGATAGGATAAAATGAGTCACTCAAATTCAAGCCACAGAACTGAATTGTAAACTCTTTTTTTATAGCCTAACTTGACATTGCCTCAATGCAAATAAATTAAGTTGACTCAAGCTATCTGATTGGCCATCCTCATCTTTAATTAATATTAATAAGTTAGAACCTGCAATCATTGAATGTTATAACTTATCAATATTCATTATAGATGAGTGGATATAGGTATTAATCAGAAAGGTTATGACTGGAATATCAATAAGATGTTATGATTGAGTGCAAAGGCTACAGAGGTTTATCAACTAGTCACCTATCTTATATTTTATCACACATCATCATTTTACTTTATCATTAAACAAGTTTATATAACTATGCCTAATAAGTGCCAGTAATTGTTTCAACTATAATTTAGTCATAAAATTTTAAACAGAAATTTAGGTGAATGTGATTGGTTGGTTGGAATGTTGATATGATTGATCGGTTGATTGTGCTAGGTGCTTCTTTTGCTTTTCTGTGCTGAAAGCAATGTTACCTCTCCATCTGTAAACAAAGTGTAGAAAGACCTGGGGGTGGGGCCACAATCTAGAGGTGTCTGGGGGTAAAAGGTATCACAATGCAATATGTGAACATTGTTACTATTGTTAGGTACTGTAATATAGCTAGCTGTTTGAGGATAACATTTTTCAGGTGCACTTTGGAAGCATTACAAAGTTGAAACTGAATAATGCCATTGCAATGTTTACGTTAGCATTTACTCCTATGTTTAGGGAAACGCAGAAACACTTATAGTTCTAAAATTATGTAAACATCATAAAGTTTACCCTTCTTTGAACAAATATGGACAATATCAGTAATTATCCCACTGACATATATTCACACATTTCACAGTGATTCAGCAAATAATCTATCAACCACTAACTGCACATTGGCTATAAATCATAATAAAGAGACCCTTAGATTTGGGTTAGTTTTTATCAAAGAGCGTTAAATAAGCGATCTACTTGAGCAATGTTACAAAATTATCTTCTTGTCTCTGGGATCAGGTGCAGGTCTATCTCAGCTTGACACCTATGCTTTGTACTGGGGTCACAAGGGTGTACACAACAATTCCAGCTATCTCTCACCTCTGCACCCATGTCCAGCGACTCCTCCAGGTCCACGGTAGACGTGGTGATGTTCAGTGGGTCAAGGTCAGGAGAAATCGGCCCACTTGAGCCGCCTGGACCGCTGGACTGACCCTCCGAAAATCCACTGTCCGTTCCGTCCGCCATCTTGGTGCATACGTCACCCAGTTGTCCTATGTGTCCCTGAGAATGCCTACAAGGAAGTGAAATTTGCTTTCCCTTTAATGCAACCTTTATGTCAATTCTGAGATAAATAACTAAAACAATAAATATTTATGTCACTTTAAATGTAACAAGAATTTGATCACGCAACTGAAGACAACTAAATTGGCTAGAAAATATTAAAAAACGAAAGGCATACGTTTACAGAACAATGAACAGAACATTTGGGGCCTTCATTTTGCAGGTGATTCGGACATGGTCTTTGTGGTAGCAGAATACAGTTTTCGGCCTATGGGGCTTCCTATAGTTAAGGACCGCAAGGTGACTGACATCGACGCGGATAAAATTATAGTAGGGTGCATTTGGGAAGCACGACAGACGAGTATGTTAAAGTCGAGGGTACAACGTACAAAATAACCAAAAACAAAAAAATATTGTGGTTTTTTAACATTGTGACGCCCTCTTTGAAATAGGGTCATGCGGGGTCACCCGGAACTGCAGCCGACTCACTGAGACAGCCAGCTGTAAAGGTCACGCGTATTTATACAACGACAGGCCAAACTGAAAAATCTCATTCGTGCCATCTGAAAGCCGACATATTATACTACCACACAGTAAAGTTCATCCCTCCCTTACATGTACTTTAAGGTATTTACGAACGATTGAAGATTTCGACCGCACTATGTTTTTACCCCTACGTCATTGACTCCGGGGGTCGCGTAGAAATACTGTACTCTGCCGCCTTAAACGAACTTGACCTTGGATTTTCTTTCGTTCATACAACGAAACTAGTAAAGATGTAAACTTCTGCCAATTTTCTTTTCAATCTTTCAAGCGGTTGCTGAGATTTCGGCAACTTTGTACTTTGGCACCTGCCATTAGGAAGGCCCCGTGCAGGGCTCATAGAACGGGACATTTAGTGCTCTCATTATCTGATCAAATTCACTATTCTGGCTGCTCTTTTCATGTAAACGGAGACAATTTGTGTCTGTTGTTACGTTAGGAGTGATTTAGGGTTAGATTGAAGGTTAGTTGCCGCAGAAAAAGGGGGGGGGGTGCGGGTTTCGGGCCAAATGCGCTTTCACACTAAGTCCCATAGTTAAGCATAGGGAAAGGCCTATAGTGGCCGTTGCCATGGCAACGGCCGTCTGACGGTAGAACAAACAGGCTTATTTCAAGGGAGTCTACGCCAACACCTGACATACCAAGCAACTTTGCCCTAATATAACGTTTTTGCCAGATTTTGGCCAATACCCGTTGCGGTTCAAACGAACTTGACCTTGGATTTTCTTTCGTTCATACAACGAAACTAGTAAAGATGTAAACTTCTGCCAATTTTCTTTTCAATCTTTCAAGCGGTTGCTGAGATTTCGGCAACTTTGTACTTTGGCACCTGCCATTAGGAAGGCCCCGTGCAGGGCTCATAGAACGGGACATTTAGTGCTCTCATTATCTGATCAAATTCACTATTCTGGCTGCTCTTTTCATGTAAACGGAGACAATTTGTGTCTGTTGTTACGTTAGGAGTGATTTAGGGTTAGATTGAAGGTTAGTTGCCGCAGAAAAAGGGGGGGGGGTGCGGGTTTCGGGCCAAATGCGCTTTCACACTAAGTCCCATAGTTAAGCATAGGGAAAGGCCTATAGTGGCCGTTGCCATGGCAACGGCCGTCTGACGGTAGAACAAACAGGCTTATTTCAAGGGAGTCTACGCCAACACCTGACATACCAAGCAACTTTGCCCTAATATAACGTTTTTGCCAGATTTTGGCCAATACCCGTTGCGGTTCAAGGTAGCAGAATACAGTTTTCGGCCTATGGGGCTTCCTATAGTTAAGGACCGCAAGGTGACTGACATCGACGCGGATAAAATTATAGTAGGGTGCATTTGGGAAGCACGACAGACGAGTATGTTAAAGTCGAGGGTACAACGTACAAAATAACCAAAAACAAAAAAATATTGTGGTTTTTTAACATTGTGACGCCCTCTTTGAAATAGGGTCATGCGGGGTCACCCGGAACTGCAGCCGACTCACTGAGACAGCCAGCTGTAAAGGTCACGCGTATTTATACAACGACAGGCCAAACTGAAAAATCTCATTCGTGCCATCTGAAAGCCGACATATTATACTACCACACAGTAAAGTTCATCCCTCCCTTACATGTACTTTAAGGTATTTACGAACGATTGAAGATTTCGACCGCACTATGTTTTTACCCCTACGTCATTGACTCCGGGGGTCGCGTAGAAATACTGTACTCTGCCGCCTTAAACGAACTTGACCTTGGATTTTCTTTCGTTCATACAACGAAACTAGTAAAGATGTAAACTTCTGCCAATTTTCTTTTCAATCTTTCAAGCGGTTGCTGAGATTTCGGCAACTTTGTACTTTGGCACCTGCCATTAGGAAGGCCCCGTGCAGGGCTCATAGAACGGGACATTTAGTGCTCTCATTATCTGATCAAATTCACTATTCTGGCTGCTCTTTTCATGTAAACGGAGACAATTTGTGTCTGTTGTTACGTTAGGAGTGATTTAGGGTTAGATTGAAGGTTAGTTGCCGCAGAAAAAGGGGGGGGGGTGCGGGTTTCGGGCCAAATGCGCTTTCACACTAAGTCCCATAGTTAAGCATAGGGAAAGGCCTATAGTGGCCGTTGCCATGGCAACGGCCGTCTGACGGTAGAACAAACAGGCTTATTTCAAGGGAGTCTACGCCAACACCTGACATACCAAGCAACTTTGCCCTAATATAACGTTTTTGCCAGATTTTGGCCAATACCCGTTGCGGTTCAAGGTAGCAGAATACAGTTTTCGGCCTATGGGGCTTCCTATAGTTAAGGACCGCAAGGTGACTGACATCGACGCGGATAAAATTATAGTAGGGTGCATTTGGGAAGCACGACAGACGAGTATGTTAAAGTCGAGGGTACAACGTACAAAATAACCAAAAACAAAAAAATATTGTGGTTTTTTAACATTGTGACGCCCTCTTTGAAATAGGGTCATGCGGGGTCACCCGGAACTGCAGCCGACTCACTGAGACAGCCAGCTGTAAAGGTCACGCGTATTTATACAACGACAGGCCAAACTGAAAAATCTCATTCGTGCCATCTGAAAGCCGACATATTATACTACCACACAGTAAAGTTCATCCCTCCCTTACATGTACTTTAAGGTATTTACGAACGATTGAAGATTTCGACCGCACTATGTTTTTACCCCTACGTCATTGACTCCGGGGGTCGCGTAGAAATACTGTACTCTGCCGCCTTAAACGAACTTGACCTTGGATTTTCTTTCGTTCATACAACGAAACTAGTAAAGATGTAAACTTCTGCCAATTTTCTTTTCAATCTTTCAAGCGGTTGCTGAGATTTCGGCAACTTTGTACTTTGGCACCTGCCATTAGGAAGGCCCCGTGCAGGGCTCATAGAACGGGACATTTAGTGCTCTCATTATCTGATCAAATTCACTATTCTGGCTGCTCTTTTCATGTAAACGGAGACAATTTGTGTCTGTTGTTACGTTAGGAGTGATTTAGGGTTAGATTGAAGGTTAGTTGCCGCAGAAAAAGGGGGGGGGGTGCGGGTTTCGGGCCAAATGCGCTTTCACACTAAGTCCCATAGTTAAGCATAGGGAAAGGCCTATAGTGGCCGTTGCCATGGCAACGGCCGTCTGACGGTAGAACAAACAGGCTTATTTCAAGGGAGTCTACGCCAACACCTGACATACCAAGCAACTTTGCCCTAATATAACGTTTTTGCCAGATTTTGGCCAATACCCGTTGCGGTTCAAGGTAGCAGAATACAGTTTTCGGCCTATGGGACAACGAAACTAGTAAAGATGTAAACTTCTGCCAATTTTCTTTTCAATCTTTCAAGCGGTTGCTGAGATTTCGGCAACTTTGTACTTTGGCACCTGCCATTAGGAAGGCCCCGTGCAGGGCTCATAGAACGGGACATTTAGTGCTCTCATTATCTGATCAAATTCACTATTCTGGCTGCTCTTTTCATGTAAACGGAGACAATTTGTGTCTGTTGTTACGTTAGGAGTGATTTAGGGTTAGATTGAAGGTTAGTTGCCGCAGAAAAAGGGGGGGGGGTGCGGGTTTCGGGCCAAATGCGCTTTCACACTAAGTCCCATAGTTAAGCATAGGGAAAGGCCTATAGTGGCCGTTGCCATGGCAACGGCCGTCTGACATCCCTCCCTTAGATGTACTTTAAGGTATTTACGAACGATTGAAGATTTCGCCCGCACTATGTTTTTACCCCTACGTCATAGACTCCGGGGGTCGCGTAGAAATACTGTACTCTGCCGCCTTAAACGAACTTGACCTTGGATTTTCTTTCGTTCATACAACGAAACTAGTAAAGATGTAAACTTCTGCCAATTTTCTTTTCAATCTTTCAAGCGGTTGCTGAGATTTCGGCAACTTTGTACTTTGGCACCTGCCATTAGGAAGGCCCCGTGCAGGGCTCATAGAACGGGACATTTAGTGCTCTCATTATCTGATCAAATTCACTATTCTGGCTGCTCTTTTCATGTAAACGGAGACAATTTGTGTCTGTTGTTACGTTAGGAGTGATTTAGGGTTAGATTGAAGGTTAGTTGCCGCAGAAAAAGGGGGGGGGGTGCGGGTTTCGGGCCAAATGCGCTTTCACACTAAGTCCCATAGTTAAGCATAGGGAAAGGCCTATAGTGGCCGTTGCCATGGCAACGGCCGTCTGACGGTAGAACAAACAGGCTTATTTCAAGGGAGTCTACGCCAACACCTGACATACCAAGCAACTTTGCCCTAATATAACGTTTTTGCCAGATTTTGGCCAATACCCGTTGCGGTTCAAGGTAGCAGAATACAGTTTTCGGCCTATGGGGCTTCCTATAGTTAAGGACCGCAAGGTGACTGACATCGACGCGGATAAAATTATAGTAGGGTGCATTTGGGAAGCACGACAGACGAGTATGTTAAAGTCGAGGGTACAACGTACAAAATAACCAAAAACAAAAAAATATTGTGGTTTTTTAACATTGTGACGCCCTCTTTGAAATAGGGTCATGCGGGGTCACCCGGAACTGCAGCCGACTCACTGAGACAGCCAGCTGTAAAGGTCACGCGTATTTATACAACGACAGGCCAAACTGAAAAATCTCATTCGTGCCATCTGAAAGCCGACATATTATACTACCACACAGTAAAGTTCATCCCTCCCTTACATGTACTTTAAGGTATTTACGAACGATTGAAGATTTCGACCGCACTATGTTTTTACCCCTACGTCATTGACTCCGGGGGTCGCGTAGAAATACTGTACTCTGCCGCCTTAAACGAACTTGACCTTGGATTTTCTTTCGTTCATACAACGAAACTAGTAAAGATGTAAACTTCTGCCAATTTTCTTTTCAATCTTTCAAGCGGTTGCTGAGATTTCGGCAACTTTGTACTTTGGCACCTGCCATTAGGAAGGCCCCGTGCAGGGCTCATAGAACGGGACATTTAGTGCTCTCATTATCTGATCAAATTCACTATTCTGGCTGCTCTTTTCATGTAAACGGAGACAATTTGTGTCTGTTGTTACGTTAGGAGTGATTTAGGGTTAGATTGAAGGTTAGTTGCCGCAGAAAAAGGGGGGGGGGTGCGGGTTTCGGGCCAAATGCGCTTTCACACTAAGTCCCATAGTTAAGCATAGGGAAAGGCCTATAGTGGCCGTTGCCATGGCAACGGCCGTCTGACGGTAGAACAAACAGGCTTATTTCAAGGGAGTCTACGCCAACACCTGACATACCAAGCAACTTTGCCCTAATATAACGTTTTTGCCAGATTTTGGCCAATACCCGTTGCGGTTCAAACGAACTTGACCTTGGATTTTCTTTCGTTCATACAACGAAACTAGTAAAGATGTAAACTTCTGCCAATTTTCTTTTCAATCTTTCAAGCGGTTGCTGAGATTTCGGCAACTTTGTACTTTGGCACCTGCCATTAGGAAGGCCCCGTGCAGGGCTCATAGAACGGGACATTTAGTGCTCTCATTATCTGATCAAATTCACTATTCTGGCTGCTCTTTTCATGTAAACGGAGACAATTTGTGTCTGTTGTTACGTTAGGAGTGATTTAGGGTTAGATTGAAGGTTAGTTGCCGCAGAAAAAGGGGGGGGGGTGCGGGTTTCGGGCCAAATGCGCTTTCACACTAAGTCCCATAGTTAAGCATAGGGAAAGGCCTATAGTGGCCGTTGCCATGGCAACGGCCGTCTGACGGTAGAACAAACAGGCTTATTTCAAGGGAGTCTACGCCAACACCTGACATACCAAGCAACTTTGCCCTAATATAACGTTTTTGCCAGATTTTGGCCAATACCCGTTGCGGTTCAAGGTAGCAGAATACAGTTTTCGGCCTATGGGGCTTCCTATAGTTAAGGACCGCAAGGTGACTGACATCGACGCGGATAAAATTATAGTAGGGTGCATTTGGGAAGCACGACAGACGAGTATGTTAAAGTCGAGGGTACAACGTACAAAATAACCAAAAACAAAAAAATATTGTGGTTTTTTAACATTGTGACGCCCTCTTTGAAATAGGGTCATGCGGGGTCACCCGGAACTGCAGCCGACTCACTGAGACAGCCAGCTGTAAAGGTCACGCGTATTTATACAACGACAGGCCAAACTGAAAAATCTCATTCGTGCCATCTGAAAGCCGACATATTATACTACCACACAGTAAAGTTCATCCCTCCCTTACATGTACTTTAAGGTATTTACGAACGATTGAAGATTTCGACCGCACTATGTTTTTACCCCTACGTCATTGACTCCGGGGGTCGCGTAGAAATACTGTACTCTGCCGCCTTAAACGAACTTGACCTTGGATTTTCTTTCGTTCATACAACGAAACTAGTAAAGATGTAAACTTCTGCCAATTTTCTTTTCAATCTTTCAAGCGGTTGCTGAGATTTCGGCAACTTTGTACTTTGGCACCTGCCATTAGGAAGGCCCCGTGCAGGGCTCATAGAACGGGACATTTAGTGCTCTCATTATCTGATCAAATTCACTATTCTGGCTGCTCTTTTCATGTAAACGGAGACAATTTGTGTCTGTTGTTACGTTAGGAGTGATTTAGGGTTAGATTGAAGGTTAGTTGCCGCAGAAAAAGGGGGGGGGGTGCGGGTTTCGGGCCAAATGCGCTTTCACACTAAGTCCCATAGTTAAGCATAGGGAAAGGCCTATAGTGGCCGTTGCCATGGCAACGGCCGTCTGACGGTAGAACAAACAGGCTTATTTCAAGGGAGTCTACGCCAACACCTGACATACCAAGCAACTTTGCCCTAATATAACGTTTTTGCCAGATTTTGGCCAATACCCGTTGCGGTTAAACGAACTTGACCTTGGATTTTCTTTCGTTCATACAACGAAACTAGTAAAGATGTAAACTTCTGCCAATTTTCTTTTCAATCTTTCAAGCGGTTGCTGAGATTTCGGCAACTTTGTACTTTGGCACCTGCCATTAGGAAGGCCCCGTGCAGGGCTCATAGAACGGGACATTTAGTGCTCTCATTATCTGATCAAATTCACTATTCTGGCTGCTCTTTTCATGTAAACGGAGACAATTTGTGTCTGTTGTTACGTTAGGAGTGATTTAGGGTTAGATTGAAGGTTAGTTGCCGCAGAAAAAGGGGGGGGGGTGCGGGTTTCGGGCCAAATGCGCTTTCACACTAAGTCCCATAGTTAAGCATAGGGAAAGGCCTATAGTGGCCGTTGCCATGGCAACGGCCGTCTGACGGTAGAACAAACAGGCTTATTTCAAGGGAGTCTACGCCAACACCTGACATACCAAGCAACTTTGCCCTAATATAACGTTTTTGCCAGATTTTGGCCAATACCCGTTGCGGTTCAAGGTAGCAGAATACAGTTTTCGGCCTATGGGGCTTCCTATAGTTAAGGACCGCAAGGTGACTGACATCGACGCGGATAAAATTATAGTAGGGTGCATTTGGGAAGCACGACAGACGAGTATGTTAAAGTCGAGGGTACAACGTACAAAATAACCAAAAACAAAAAAATATTGTGGTTTTTTAACATTGTGACGCCCTCTTTGAAATAGGGTCATGCGGGGTCACCCGGAACTGCAGCCGACTCACTGAGACAGCCAGCTGTAAAGGTCACGCGTATTTATACAACGACAGGCCAAACTGAAAAATCTCATTCGTGCCATCTGAAAGCCGACATATTATACTACCACACAGTAAAGTTCATCCCTCCCTTACATGTACTTTAAGGTATTTACGAACGATTGAAGATTTCGACCGCACTATGTTTTTACCCCTACGTCATTGACTCCGGGGGTCGCGTAGAAATACTGTACTCTGCCGCCTTGTTGGTTGTGGAATGAATTGACAGCAGAATGGGTGATCAAAATTGAGATTCGTTGCTAAATGAAAGTTTAAAAGGCCATATTTTGGTTATACAGGCATAAGATAACCTGTATACCCTGTATTTTGGACAAGTGCAATATTGCTAGTGCGCTTAAACGTACAAGGACAGACTAGACAGAGGGACTTCAAGTTCAATCATTCCTTGATCTGGCACTGTGACAGTGATTCAAAGATTTTAGCACAATACTAATGGCTTCAACCAATCCTAACTCTCAAGGTAGGGCAATGCTTTAGTGGCACACAGCATGGCATGACTGTTTTCTGAAGGGCCAGGCTATATTAGATACATTTGCCATCCCTGATTTAAAAAATCTCGTTGTATCGAATTATGTCTTATTTAACATTACAACTCTAAATTAGCGCACACGTGGACCAAGGTATTGTGTTGTGTAGCCTCCTTTGTAGACTTCAGGGGCGGTGGCGTTTATTATTTTTGGGTGCTGATTCATGATTTTTGACATGGGCTAAGGTAACTTTATGCTGGGAAAGGGAGTATAGCATACCTATAAGTGTAACACGAATCATCGCTCGCACTAGCCTGAGTACCATGTCCTCTGTACTAGACTGTAGTGACCGCTGGCTCAATGCTTTCACTTGCTAACCACAGATAGCAAGCGAAAGTATTGAGCCAGCAGTCACTACGGAGGATGGTACCCAGTAGGGCTGGGTATCGGTACAGCGTACCGGTACCGGTACAAAACCGGTTTTTCTTATTGGACCAGTCCAGAAAAACCGGACCTGAAAAAATTAGGTGGACCGGATGTTGGACCGATTAGAAAATTAACAGATTATTTTATCAGGCATTCACGCGTTTTGGCGCTTGCAGGTGGAAGAAAACAACAAGAGTGAAGTAGAGTATCTAGTTTACAGTAATTTCTACCAAGTTTTACAGCCAATCGTACAGGTGCAGTTAGCGTTGTAGGATTTTAAAACGCCAGTGTACGTCTAATACTCCACCAAACAGATTTCTTTGTAGTGAAATGGACCATTGGTATGAGTCATACTGAATCAGGTCCAGGTTCAGGTCCGGACCTGGACCTGATCCTTTGCACCTGAACCGGACCTGGACCTGGATTTTCTGTACCGGTACCCACCCCTAGTACCCTGGCTACGCTCGCACCCCCCCCCCCCCCTAAAAAAATAAACGCCACCGTTCCTGAAGTCTGCGAAGGGGGCTAAGAAATGTTACAGTTCGTAGTCTTTGACAACAACGAAGCTGCTGGTTGCATGCAGACCTCTTCAACATGACATGTATGTAACGGCCGTTATACTGATGACAGCAGCTGCATATACTGTTGGTATAACAAATGAGCTACAGTCTTCATGCGTTAATTAACAACTAAACAAGTGTGAAAATTGATGTTGAAGTAGCCAGACCGGAAAACTCTCCCTGCATGACAAATCCCCAGAGTGCTTATCTAACGCTAGTTCACCTTTTTCCGTTGGGTAACCTAGATTCGTTGTTTAAAAAAGCTGGGTATTCAGAGATTTCAGGTCAACAACGTGGGTTTCAAATGTCTACATTTTCAAGATATTGCAATGTGAAACTACCTTCCCTTGACATAACGATCCCCAAATACCCTATTTTTATGTACAACGGATATAGGTTACCCTACGGATAAAGGTGAACTAACGTTAACTCTAATATCCTCTGGAAAACCTGCCTTGGCTGCCAAACAGATTCTCTGCCAGTCCTGGCCAAAGGTCTGGTTCTATGTTTTTATACAATTAAAAAGCATTGATATTGTTATTCCACAACTGTGTCAGAGCTAATACGTTACATTACACATTTTCCAGAAGTGCAACAAAACCGCTCCAAAATCCTGGCTGACCTTCAGCAGCAGAAGAAGAAGCTCATGCAGAGGTGAGTGAAAGGTCATCAAGTCAGAGGTTAAGTTTGAACTGAAGATAATCATGTTTTGTCAGACTCAGAGGTCAAATGGCATTTCAACCTTGCTCCAAAGAATTGATCTAGGACATTTAATCAGATTGACACAAGTAAATATTGGTTGGAAACAAATCAGGGAAAAGTCTAATAGTAAATAATCTTCTTTTTGACATAAAATTATGTACATTTTTTTGTTCACAGGAAAGAGCCTACAGGCATCAGGGACCAAATGGAAGTGCAACACATGAATCAGGCACAGAGACAGGCTTTACAGGTAACCATAGACAGACAGACACATGCATACATGCAGACACACACACACATACACACACACACACACACACACACACACACACACAAACACACACCAGTCAATCTTACAGGTCATGGATATAAACCAGTCATGACAAAGACATGTGTAAGTGGATACATTGGTGCAGGGCTTTAGCCAGCTCGAAATTTTTTTCCGTCAGCCAATTACAATCGTCGCGAAAACCGCAAAAATTAATTAGAAGGACTGAACTGAGACCTTGAAAAACGGGTTTTAATGAGATTATCGTATGCGAAAGGGCGCCGACACACATTGTCAACAATCATAACAATAGCAAGACAAACAGTGTGTGGCTTTTACGGCCGTGGACGGCGTCCCCAAGCCGCCTGTAGCTTCCACCAAGGATTTTTGTCCGTCAAGGTTGACGGATTGGTTTTAAAATTTTTCCGTCAGACGCAGCAAATTTCCGTCAATTGACGGAAAAACGGACGCTGGCGAGACCCCTGCATTGGTGCCTTATTAGTTCATACCTTTTCAAGCTATCATTTAAAAAGGACAGAAACGTCCCTGATAGTATACCTGTATAAAGGTATGATACAGATGAGTTAAGCTTTGCTATCGAGATGAACTATTTCTCATCATTTCTGTGAATTGAAAACCTTAACTAGTTATATTTAACACAAACTCCATTTTTCCCTTGCAGCATGCCCACGCCAACTCGTTTGGCTACTTTGTGCCGCAGGACTCTTCATTTGGTAACCTGATTCTCCCGGTTCTACCTCGAGTAGAGGACAGCCCCCCACCAACATGATGCTTATACAGTAGAATCTGAGTAGATGTCTTCAAGCAGATGCTGGGAGAACGATAATTGTATTGTTGTCTGGTTGGCCCTCCCAGGAGTCACTTGTTTGAGATAACATAGACATGTTCAATAGAACCTAAAGATGCCCAAGTAGAAATGAGCCTGTATATTTTCACACATCTGGCTATGTAATATGAGTTGTAACACTGATAAAACTATTTTACATTTAAGTCTATAAGTCACAGGTACTTAAGAAGAATCCAAGTAGCACTATAGAACCTATTTATTTTTTATAATTCTACACTGATAGCCTGGAACCACTATCTCTTACACACTACAGCAGTACACATGTGCTTGATGTTGGATTTAGGGACCCCAAATGACAGAGTCGTTGAACTTGAAGAACAGATGAACTTGAAGCATTAACCCAAATTTCACTCTATCTTGTGAGGAATTGTCTTATCTTAGTTGTCAGTCACTCACATCTATGTAATGGAATTTAGGACAATACAGTACTAAATGTTGTTGCTTGTGTAAGGTACTTTGTTTTAACAAAGTAAAAATACAACATATCCCTTTAAACTCACATGTAGATATGATATATGAGAGCTGTTGCACTTTATGGGCAGTACAAATTTTGATTGTCTCCTTGTGTATTGTCTTAAGCAAAGATGAACACTTAAGTAACATGTAACATTACATGAGGAAGTATAAAACCTGGTCTTTTTAACAGAATGTACATCCATATGACAATTTGCTCAGAAAGCAGTACTTTGCATATGTATGATATAACTTTGAATGTTGCAATGGTGTGTCTTTTTACCCATATCACAACGAGACCCTTTAAACAGTTGTGCATGCACGTTCTTATCTAATAGATTTTACAGAAATTTTCTAATTAATACTACAGCTACTAACTGAAGATTCTGGATCAAACTATGTATTATAATATAATAATAGTACATTTGCTCCATCATTGCTAATGTTCAAATTAGTAACAAAATAACTTCATCTTCCGTACGAACCCGTTGATGATTGATTCTTGTTCGAATTCTCACCGGTGCCTAACTAGGGAGGTCAGAAAGTTACAGCGCGCGTAGGACGAAATGTTTGTAGGCTGATTCTGTACGTTGCAAATGTGAAATAATGACACAAAAAGTAGTAGTAAATCTGAGATTTCTTAGTTCTAGAATATTTCAAATCTGAGCGCAAAAAACTGCGTAGCAGACCTTTAAATGCAATTAAGTGCAATTGTTGAGTAATAAAATTCAGGGAATATGTTCTTTACATCTTCCAGTAATTTAACAAAACCAAAAGGACAGACGTGTGTTGTTTGTACCACAACACATGAAAATCTGGTCGGACATCCGGGGGTTCCTTTTGAAGATGAAGAAATGTCCTCCAGCCCTTAAGATTTGAGCTGCGCATCATTTACTACTGAAGGTAAGGTAATAGAACTAGGCCAGCCTCACTCTGGTGCGGGATAAACAAGATGGCGACGTGAAGGTGGGAGGGCGCACAAGGATGGCTGTGGATAAATCTCTTCCAGTCGAGGTTTCCCCTCCTCAGGAGCGCGAAATCATGGATCACATGGGACATATGGACGAGATGCAATTTATCAACGATGAAGAAACCGGGATACCCTTTTTTCATCGCGTGGACTCGGCAGATTTGGTCTTGTACGCGCCGCGAAAAAAGCGAGCGAAAATGATAGGGAAGTATCTGATGGGAGACTTACTGGGGGAGGGGTCTTACGGAAAAGTAAAAGAAATGTTGGATTCAGAGAATCTGTGTCGAAGGGCCGTAAAGATCCTGAAGAAGAAGAAGCTGAGGAAGATTCCAAACGGTGAACAGAATGTTAAAAGGTGAGTTTGCCTTCTTCGTTCGCGAGGTAAATAGTTTCATGTGCCTTTTCAGGACGCGCCCACCATCAGTAAACAAACATGCGTTTGTTCCACGACCGACGTCCGTGCCGCCTGGGAACGTTGTCTTTACAACAATTTTCCAACTTATCTGTTCAAGCAAATGGTGAATATTGCCACATTGTAACAGAAAGTACGTTTTACGGTGGTTCTGATTGACAAACGGAGCGATTTTGAAGCCAGAAATTAAGATCGATCTCGTTCGTTCGCCAAGAGAACAGAACACGCGCATGCCCCCCTCCCCACTCAAGTCAGAGCGCGGTCTTCTTTAGGCACATCTTTGGAACAGAAATACACGACAGCTCCACAAATTATTTGCACTGACAATGTTTTAAATGGCTGTTTCCTAATTTCTTAAACGTACTTGTGGTGAAAGTCTTGGTCTATGATTTAGTATAAATGTCTGTAGTCAAATTTATATGGGGGAGGCATGTGTTGTGTTGCCATGCATAGTTCATCATAATGGCACATCCGCAAGTAGTGCAAACATACATTACTGTAAAGCATGACGTTATGTCTGGGATATCTGCACCTATGACATCTACTTGGACATCTACTAGAAGCTACATACAAATGACATGGCTATTAAAGACACACAGAACACCACAGCTTTTAGAGTAAACAAGTCACATGTTCACTATTGTATTCAACTTAGATATTGTTTGTGTTGGGAAATTGAATACACAACTAGTCAATTTGTGTATTTGACATGAATTGCATTTGAAAGGAACAAGCTTCTTGCAGGTTAAAGGAAAATTGATTGTTGTTCTTACAGCTGCAAAGGTGATAGCAGTAATTAGGACTTAATTGGTTTTGATAATTGAAGTCACAACAAAGGATCAGTGCTGAAAGGAAAGCAATAAAGACCTGTGAGTTCAGATACATGTAACATATATTTACTGTCTTGGGATAATCCTTGTATGAATCAGATGGTTTCTAAAGTAGACTGAAATTCTGTCGGAGAAGAGAAGATAATCACGCACTATTAAAGCTAACTGTGAGATATATAAAAATTATGTAATGGTTATATGTAGTATAACTGCTGCAGCTGCGTTACATTTATGAGCTCTTAGGTCTGTTCTTGAGTGAAGGACCATAAAAAGCTGGAACAACATACATGTGTATAATAGCTCTTTTCAAGAAGAAGCAAGGTATGTTATTGTAGGCATTATAATGAATGAAAATGTCAAACAATTCTAAAGACATCAAAGCTATTAGAGACCTCCAAAATTATTCCAAACATATGCAGTGATTGCCCTTAAGTCATCAACTCTCCAATCAGGTATGTTTACACGTCATCATCATCAGTCTCGCATGTTTGAACATGTAACAGTGCAAACAGGAGTGAGTGCACACATGTGAATGTTTGCACTTGAGTCAGCACACACATTATATAACAGGACAATAGAAAGTGACCTAAGGTTTCCAAAGCATTTAGATTTTTAGACAGATTTGCCATGGGAAAGGCTTGTATTAGTGCTGGGCTAACCTAATTGGCACTGACAGTGCTAAAGTGCTGTACTTCTGTGTTACTGCTAGATAACATTCAGTATTCATATTGTTTGGAATGAAGTACTGGTACACATATTACTGTAAATGCATCTAAGTTCGCAGGGATTTAATTTTGCGGTAACAGGAAAAGGACTGTTCGCAGTGGGTCGCGGTGAATTTGCAACACGAAAACCAAAATGTCTGCATTTACAGTACTATTACTAGTAGTAGTAACCAGTCAACTCATTGATTTGAAGACACAAATTCTTGGCTGTATCTTCACTTGAAGTTAATACTAGTACTAGTAGTAGATAGTATCAATTATCATAACTACTACAATGTACATGAAATACCTTGTAATGGTCAATTTCTAGCAGTAGCCAATCCAACTACAATGTAAATATACTATAGTCAATTCATAGTGCATAGACATTAACCAGTAGCCATTGTATAGCCTTAGGTATATGTTGTGGTAGCTTCAGTAAATGGATTATGATCCGATTAGTCAACATGGTCCCAAAGTAAATGTCATCTAAGCGATGGTGACACCAGGTTTGTTAATTTCACATTCCTGACGTTGTCAGCATAGTTCATTGCCTGGGATAACAATGGACCAGACAAGTATAGTTATGTAGTAATAGCGCCATGACGAAGTAGTTTCCACTGTAAATATGAATACTTTTAGTTGTAGATGTACATTATCTAATCTTTTGTCAATATCAACATAAATGTATGTGGACGGAACTTGCATTATTGCCATAACTAGTCCATACAGTTTATCAGTCCAATTCTCATGAATGAGATTGCCTTTTATGAACTTATGAATTGTATTTGTACTGAAACAGAAAGAGAAATATGATTAAGAAACTTTGTGAAACATAAAACCAATGCAAGTATTTGTAAGATATGAGAATAAGATTGCGCAGGTAACATACACTATCACAATCCCACACCCCCACCCACCATACCAAGGTGTTAATTGCATCATACATGTGAAAGGCCCTAAAGCTATGCTTTGCAATAGGGTGAGTTGAAAGAATGTGCTCGGTAAAATGAATTGATAAGTGTCTTTTCCTACCCACCCTTTGGACAGGTAGCACCTGTATGATCTATTTACTTAGTATGCAGCTGCTATAGTATAGTTGTCATCTACAGGTAGCAGCCACATTTCAGTATACTAGTATTTCTTTGCTGCCTTTTATATGGGACAAGCCATATGGCTGGTAACATACAAGGTCATTCCTGATTACTGTGATGTAGGTTATTCTGCCATCCAGCTATGCCCCTGAGGGCTGAACCATTCAAAAGGTCTAGTGAGGAATTATTCAATACATGCCCTCTGTTGAAGGTGCCTTTTGCACCAGATTTATTGATGACATGGTTACTTACTATATATACTATAGGCAGTAGGGAGGTCAATGTTACATTCTTCTTGTTTTTTAATAAAAACGGAAGGCAGGACATGAGGAAGGAAGGGAACTGTAGGGAGGCTAAGGTTTTTCAAAATTTATATTTGAACCTCCATGCCTTTTAGTCTAGTTTTAATGAAAAATTCAAACTGTTTCTTCCGTCTATGAATTGGTTGGAGTTATTGTATTTTATGTCATTTGTCAACCAGCTGGCACTTTCCTATTACTGTCAGCATGACAGTTATTAATGATGGGAAATTTTCCACAGGACATAATAAGATGAAAGAGTGAATCATTGTCCTGTCCTGACCAATGTCAGAGATAGAATGAGTGTGGAAAAGCACCACGTGTAAGACAAGTACTAGTGATTGTAGCATCCTGGAGCATTTTGGTCAAGTCCATTTGAGTTCAAAGGGGGTTCTACAACTGTTGAGTATTTTATGTGCTCACCAGCTCTAGTGGACCATCTAAGGCTACCAATGTGCAGTTTTGGCTGTGACATGTATCAAAGGTCATACGGAGTCAGGCTTTTAGCCAGGAGTCCAAACTTATTGGTTAGTCGCGGTAAGTGACTATTGTAGGGGGGTCTGGGGGCATCCACCTTCCATGGTGCAGAGTTTTTGATGATTTTAAGTTAAAATAGTGCATTCTAAGGTATCCAAAGAGGCACAAATACTGTTACAGAGGTCAAAGTAGAAGACTGTGACCACAGATGACCTGGTAGCATCCCTGGTCAATCAGAATTTCATGCTTGTCAGAGGATTTTCTCTCCAGTATAGGGCGTCCAGGGGCATCAAATTTCTTGTTATTCTAAGAAAAGTGCGTCCAGATGACGCGTTGACGCATGCCTGGCTAAGAGCCTGTACGGAGTATAGAAAATTAAAGGACTTGCCAGCATTCTCACACACGTCACACATCTCCAGGGTACTTCTTTGCACTACATGTGTAGGTTTGATGGGTTTTGCCCTAGATTAATCTGACCAATGTATAGACAAAAGTTGTGATGTTGGAAATTTGTGGAAACAGGCTGCAGCTGGAACTACAATGTAAAAATCATCATCTTTCATATGTCATTAGCGATTGTAACACATACCCTTCCGTTTAGCCTTGTTTAAAATCATTGTATAAGTTTAGCCTAGTCTAGAAGCATTGTATAAGTTTAGCCTTTTCCTCTGCATCCATAAGACCACTTGTGGTCCTTTTGTGCATTTAGCCCTCGGGCATGAATATGCAATAAAGATTATTATTATTATTATTATTATTATTATTATTATTATTATTATTATTATGTAACATCTAGCGTAGCACGCTGGATTATACCAAGTGTTACAGCCTGTCTTTCTTTCCCTCACAGAGAAATCCAGCTGTTGCGGAAGCTGAGACATAAGAACATCATCCATTTGGTCGACGTCCTCTACAATGAGGAGAAACAGAAGATATATCCTTTCTTGCCTCTTGACATTCGCAAATTGTGCAAACAACACTTGGATATTTTTATGATTATGGTTAAAACGTATATTTTTTTTTTTACAGTAACACCCACATACTTCAGCTGACATTCTTAGCTAGTGGCAGTTTGACATCAGGGCTCGAAATACTTTTTTCTGCATACCTACACTGGGGCAGGTAACATTGCAAATTACCTGCACCAGACAATTTTTACCTGCACCAGTCTGAATTTAGGAAGTTTGGATCATGCTAAAATTGTTGTAGAACCACTGCTATTTTTTCTTTTGTACTTTATAGGTGGTAACAGTGAATACAGCTAACAACAATCCACATACACCTAAATCATAGGACATTTATGTATAAAACCCAGTACATGGACCAGTGCAGGTTAGGTGCAGGTAGACACCAGAAATACCTGCACAGCTCCAAGTTTACCTGCACTAACCTGCATATGCGGGTGGTATTTCGAGCCCTGGACAGTCATTCTGAAACAACAAATGATTACAATTGCTATCAGGAGTTGCAACTAAAAAGGGCCATTTTCATGGTGGTCTGTGGATCAAGAAACAAACGTCACTAGTATTTTGTGATATGATCATTTTCAGAAGCTTGACCTTAACCTATCACACGTACCTAGTGATGGAGTATTGTGTCGGAGGCCTTCAAGAGATGTTAGAGAGTGCACCAGGCAAAAAGTTCCCCATCTGGCAAGCCCATGGGTGAGTAATATAAGTGTTCTAACTGCATAAATCTCTCTTTCTAGGCAAGGACAATAAGTCAACAATTGTATACACAGATAAATTGTATATTACCTATTACTTAGTAATAGGCACATTTTTGAAATAGTTGTCCGTTAGATATGCACCAAAAATTGACATAAAATATGCTGTATACTAGTAACGCTAATTCACCTTTATCCGCGGGGTAACCTATATCCATTGCCTCTAAACAGAGGGTATTTAGGGACATCAAGTAAATGGATGGCATTTTCAAATTGCAACATTTTCACAGTTGTACAGTTTGAAACCACCGTCCATCAAAATGATGTCCATACGTACTCTGTTTTTAGAAACAACGGATGTAGGTTACCCGTGAATAAAGGTGAACTATAGTTAACACTCCAGTGTCTTTCTGAAATTGAAACCTTTCTTAAACCTCCACGTATGTCCACCTAAACCTCAACCGAACTTCGTGATCAAATCTCCCCCTTTGTATGATATGTATTTATGAATTCTCTTTTATCTTTACAAAGATGCAGGTACTGTATGTTCAAACTTGTACTCTGCCATGTTACTCGTTTGAGGACAAAAGCTTTTTCTTATCACATTGAGCTTCAAGACTTGTATGACAGTCATTGTTTATTAGGATGATATTGTCATATATCAAATACCTTAATCAAATGCCTTAATCAAATACTAAAGCCCCCCTCTCCCCCCCCCCCTCCTTTTAATGTACCACAGGTACTTTTGCCAGTTGATGGAAGGCTTGTGCTACCTGCACAGTCAGGGAATCATCCACAAGGACATCAAACCTGGGAACCTGCTCCTCGCTACTGATGGGACACTCAAGATCACTGACCTAGGGGTCGCAGAGGTCAGGGGCAAAGTTCAAAGTTGAAAGCCAATAATATACTGGTGTCACTGCAGTTTAGCATATCTAAGAGCAGGAATCAGTTGCTGTTTCTCAAAACTAGTAAACTTTCAAACAGAATATTGTAGAAGAAAGAAGTGATCACAATTATAATGATTGTGGGTGAGAGGTCCTGAAATTCACATATTCAGCTATTCAAACATTTGTAGATTAACATTTAAATCTTTCTGAAATGTTCTAATTATTTCTTGCCACTTAATGAAATAACAGGACATAGTTCCATTGGTAGAATTGATATTCTACCTCTGTTACTTCGTAGTACTGACTGACAGAGACTGTTGTTGATTTTGCCATGATGAACATTTACTAAAACAAACAAACACCCCTCCCTACCCCTCAGCAACTGGACCTGTACATCCCCGGAGATGTTTGTCGGACGAGCCAAGGTTCCCCTGCCTTCCAACCACCAGAGATCGCGCTGGGACTGGAGACGTTTCTAGGGTTTAAGGTGGACATTTGGTCTGCTGGGGTGACATTGTAAGTCTGCTCTTCTTTTTGTGTACTCATGTTTGTATATTCATCCGCCCCTCCATTAACCAGTTTTGATTCATGAGAAGCTCAAATTGGCCTCCAGGCTGCTTTTCATTGAGGTCATGAGGTTGGTAGGGTCAGATAAAATATAACAGAGATACAGATTACATTGAGCCCTAATAAATCTATCAACATATATCACTACGTACACATGGTACAAAACATTAGTAGAGTGAAAGCTCAGCATTCATAGTCTGTGACTGTTCGTTTTGGTTATTCATTCTCCTTTGAGAATGACTGTGACTCCTTTGAGGTCAAAAGCTTTTTTTTTTCTTCTCACGGTAAGCTTGAAGACTTGTGTGACAGTCAGAGTTTATTACGATCATATTATCGTATGTCCCATCATTAATCTGATGTTTTGATTGTGTCATTCCATTGTATACTTATTTATTTGCTCCAGGTACAACATGACAACAGGGAAGTATCCATTTGAAGGAGACAACATCTACAAGCTGTTTGAGAATATAGGTCGGGGGGAGTACACAATACCTGAGGAATGTGGTCCACTATTAACAGACTTACTTAGAGGTAGGTGACGTGTAATTCTGTCAGACATAATTCCACTCCCTCCTTCATCTAAAGTTGGTATCTCACTGCACTTGGGGCACCGGTGTGCCACTGCGGGGTTCGTTCACTGTGGCAATGTTGCGTTATTTTTTATAATCTAGATATTGCATAACACATAAAAGTATGACTTAGAAGACAGCAAAATACACAAAACGTACAAAAAATGTTCATCTCTGAAGTTCAGTAATCTTTGAACCCCCCAGTGCCGCACATGTACCCCAATTGCAGTGAGATACCACCTTTACCAAATACCCTTTCAGAAAGTTCTTGTCACACAGTAAAGACCTTCTCACGTGGTGACTTTGCTCCTGACGAAATCTCCAACCAAGGTTTTAGCAGACTGGAATCCATTCTACCAGAATTTTAGCTTCCCTTCTCTCATTGCTTCCAGAATATGCCTTTCCCAACATTGATATTCAAAAGTCACAGACAGCTGGCATAAATAACTTTTAAAGGCTAGGAAGCAACCTTGCCAACCAGCTCACAATCACAGATGACTTTACTACTAACTGCCAACCATGGTCTAGAGAAGGTTGGGAGGTCATGGTCACTATGTGTGACAGGGGCTCATATTTCATATATTTGTTACATCCATGCATTTTCATATACATTTGTGTTCCACTTGAGAGCAGAAACCTCATGTGTCTGTGTTTTCTATAGGAATGCTGCAACATGAACCAGAGCAGAGGTTTACCTTACAACAGTGTAGAATACATGAGTAAGTCTGCCTCCTTAGCAACAGTACCAAATGAATTACATGAGTACATATTTAGCAACAGTATTTAATCCAAGTCGACCATCTCGACAATGCTGTAGTTCAAGTGTGTAATATTGATATAAAATCCAGGACTGAATTGAATTCTCTTGAATACTGAAGGTAGATGCTATTAATATTGTTCTCTTGCCAACATGATGCAATGTTATAATGGAATATAGGAATGAACTTCTTTCCTGAATAAGATGTTTCCTTGGCTATGGATAATTCCTAGAGAGTCATCATATTTTTCGGTCCATTCTTCCAGTTGGTGTAGAAAGAAACATCCCCGGACGGAACCTGCTACCCCCCTCCCCCCACTACCAGACACAGAGGACCCCACCCGCAGCATGACTGTTGTGCCATATTTGGAGGATCTCCATGGAGACCAAGACTATGAGGATGAAGAAGAGGAGGAGGAGAGGGCGATACAGGAGATGGTGCAGTCAGGCTATGGCAGGAGAGGTCAGCCATTGGGCAGGAGATATGATAATTAACCTTGTAGAGAAGCCATTGGGCAGGAGATATGATAATTAACCTTGTAGAGAAGCCATTGGGCAGGAGATATGATAATTAACCTTGTAGAGAAGCCATTGGGCAGGAGATATGATAATTAACCTTGTAGAGAAGCCATTGAGCAGGAGATATGATAATTAACCATGTAGAGAAGCCATTGAGCTGGAGATATGATAATTAACCTTGTAAAGAAGCCATTGAACTGTAGATATGCTAATTAACTTTGTAGAGAAGCCATTGGGCTAGAGATATGCTAATTACCATTGTAGAGAAGCCACTGGGCAGTAGATATGCTAATTAACCTTGAAGAGAAGCCAATGAGTTGGAGATATGCTAATTAACTTTGTAGAGAAATTATTGGGCAGGAGATATGCTAATAAATCTTGTAGGGAAGCCATTTGGCTTGGGATATGTAAATTTACCTTGCAGAGAAGACATTGGGCAGATGATACTTTCTAGTATGCTGACTAGCATACAGGGAAGCCTGTTCAGGGGACATGCAAATTTCTGATATCAATAATGTGTATTGCATAATCAGGATAAGAAAATGGTTTTGACAGCTGAGGTTCAGACAGAGAACATGCTATTCTGTATGGATGTGTTCAAGTGTTTTGCTGTGGTATTAACAGTTTTGGCTCATTTTCCAGGGGAAGCTTGCCAGGAGGACCCTCCCCTGGAGCCAGACGACAAGTCCAGCACATCCATACAGCACGGGCCAGCCACAACAGCCAGTACATCCTCCATAGGAAGCAAGTCTCGCTTCAGCAAGGTTCGCAAAATCAGCTCCTGCAAACAACAATGACAGTAAGTACTTTTAAAACAGCCTTGCCTCTTGCCTGCTAGCTTTGACAGATTCTGTACTTAAGCTAAAACCTGCCTGATTTTTTGTTTTGTTTTCCAGTCCTTCTGTTGTTGTTCGTTGGTTGGAAGTTCTTATATCTGTTTTTCTATCATTTGCATCCTCACATTCCATATATTGTTGTCAGTATTTCTCTCTTTCAACTCTTTTCTATTGTCTTACAACTGCTCCTGGCTACAAACGCTACATTTGCAAGATGTGTGCCTGAAAATGTCTCTGACAATGTTCCAACAATGCTCTCCTTTGTTTATGTCAGCAGGCACCTGTGTTGGGGGGACCCTGGGCAGCCTACATATCCACCTTCAGTTGTTTTCTCCTAATGCAGAGGTGTGGGTGCTGCAAACCAACCTCTAATGAAACCCAGCCTTTTGCTGACAGTGAACTCAACATGACATAACCTCATCACTGGCAAGTTGATCTACCCTGCACAGCCAGGTTCTGTTAGGGCAGTCTAAATAAAACCTCCAGCTAGGTGCTGGCAAACTGGACTCTGATGACACACAACCTACTACTTATCAGCTGACCTTTGGCCTGACACAACCTATTTTGAAAAGGGTGACCTCTGACCTTACAAAACATACTGCAAGCAAGATGCCCTCTGACCCAGTACAGCCTACTGCTGACCATCCAACACAACCCATGCTGGTCAAGACGACTCAACACAACTCAGTGCGGACATTCATACCTCTATTGTTAATTCACTTTTATCTGTGTGGTAGCCTATATCCGTTATTTTTAAAAACAGGGTGTTTAGGGATGTCAAGTCGACAGACGGTGGTTTCAAACTAAAATGTTTCCGAAATACTGCAACTTGAAACTACCGTCCGTCAACTTGAAATCCCTAAATACCGAGTTTTAAAAAACAACGGATTTAGGTTACCGCACGGATAAAGGTGTACTTGTTCTAAGTTTTACCCCAACACAACTTGGTGCTGACAAGTTAACATAATACCCAGTACAACCCACTGTAACCGTTACATTGTCAGTAAAATGAACTATGACGACTCGACAGTGAGGTGGACCTTGCACTGTAAACAGATTGAACTTTAACCCTAAACCGTTGGTCTGAGTTGTGCCTGAACTCTGACCAGACGTTCAGGGAGGCTTATTCATCTTTCACTCTGGACAGATAATGTTAACCTGACATTTTGACATCAGACCCACTCCAGAACATTGAAATGAAGAACCAGACAGTCTGGTAAAAGTTGTAAAGATTTAACCTTCCAACTTCAGTGGTTGCCTTTTCCCACCAAAGGTCTAGGTTACGCAGCAGGAACAGGGGTGCCTAAGCATGTGCACAAATTTTATCAATTTTGGAATTTTAGGAATTCTATGAAAAATGCAGGAATCACATGAAAAACATATAAATTTTATGCAAAACACATGAATCACTATGTGAAAATGCATGTATCTTATGGGATACGCTGTCTTTTTATGAAAACGGGCCAACCACTGCCTGCAAGCTAAACGGGATACATGTACATGTATTGAAGATCGCGAGTGTGAGCTGTGGTGACTAGAAACTATGGTGAGGCACTGGCTATTAGATTAGATTAATTTACAGGCTATTAGATATGTGTTTGTTACGGTTTATGCCCATTCAATGCTTGAAACAATCAAAAAGACACCTTCTCCCAATGTAGTGGTTGGCCAGTATACATAAAAAGACTGCGTATCTCATAGGATTCCTGTTTTGTGTGTATCCCGTAAGATCCGTTATGTTTTAGCACAGTGGTTCGAGCATTTTTGATAAGATTTGTACAAATCCTGAGGCACCCTGAGGAAAAGGGTTTATTGAACAGTAAAAATTACATCAACACGTAGAAGTCTTCAACGGCAGTAGCTCATAGTATTCTGTGTTTGGTCTGTGGGCCATGCTGTCCTTTTGTTGATACATATTCTAAAAAAGTTGGTTATACAAGTAACAACATTCTATCTCTTTGTTCAGCTTGTTGTTATCTCCGTATTATATCACAACATTTGAGCAAGATTCCTAAAGTTGGTATCTCACTGCACTTGGGGTACTTGTGTGGCACTGGGGGGTTTGTTCACTGCAGCACTGTTGTGTTATTTTTGCCATTTTTTTAATAATTTAGATATTGCTTAATACGTAAAAGTATGACTTAGAAGATGATGAAATACACGAAAAGTAAGAAAATTTGTTGAACCCCACAGTACCACACCGATGCCCCAAGTGCAGTAAGATACCACCTTTACATAGAGCAGACATATGTTCTTATTGTATCCAGGTTATTTGTAGACTTCTGTCCTACAGCAATGTACATGTATGTGTATGCTGCCCAGTGTTTTCCTGTAACAAGGTATATATAATATAGCTGTTTTGAAGAAAGCAAAAACAGCATTACCTAGTCTAGGTCAACGTGGTGAATAAGAGTTAAACACATGTGAAAGCTTCCACCACAATTTGGATACCATATAACTACTGGACCCAAAAGATTCACACTTTTATACAGCTTGTAGTTAAACTGAGTATATGAAGTACACAAAAGACTGTCTTGTATGTATGATAATGCAAATTTATCTATGGAATATACATAGCATGTACGAATATGTATTATACACTTCAGAGTGGAGAAACTATAGAGCAGCTACTTGTACTGAATGTCTTGCCTGCGACTGTGGAAGATGTACATGTACATGTATACTTCACCGTTTATACATAGATTATGCTGTATATAGAGCTTTCAGTAAACAAGAAATGATGCTATACAAACTGCCAAGGATGACAGTCAACTTTGTTATCATTTTTATGAACATGCCTTATTTGGAGCACTCTAATCATTAGCCAATCAGCTCGCAGCTGGAAGGATTATGAGCTTGCCTTATTTGGCGCCCAGTAGGAAAATTTTTTTATCGTATCCATATTTCTATTACCCGCTCCTTAGCAGACTTTCTCACCTAACGTTTTGTTTTGACGGAACAGGATTTTAATGGGCAGATTTCCAGTTGGGGTCAACCAGTGCCAAGATGGTTCTATTTGTTGATTTTGCAGCCGCCATAAATTTATGTACATAACAGCAAACACAGCAATGATGTCACACTACATGTTTTATACATATGAACTGCAGGAAGGCCGCACAGTGTGCCTTTAGACTGACATGTTTAAGAACTTGTCCAATATATGGACCACAAAAACTAGTGAACAGTTACACTGGTCCTCAGTACAGTAAAGTTGTTCCTTCCATAAGACACAGACAGTCACAGAGAGAGAGAGAGAGAAACAGGCTCCCTTTTAATTGACAATTAGGAAACATCTACATACTGTACAATTGGCATCAGGCTGCAGGACTTCTATTCACAGGGTATAGTTAGGGTTCCACTTCCATTCTGTTTAGCAGACACACTAAACACTACAGCAAAGGGGCTATTGTGTGACTAACATCCTGAATTACCACATCGCTGTTGGCCATTACGTAATTATTACATTGTTTAGCGCCTGCCACATTATTGATTCAGGTCATAATGTAAGAAATATCATAAACTGTGCCTTGTTCTCCACTTCAACATACCTGTTTTTCTTAAACATACATTGTATATGGATAGCAACAAACAATTGATGGACTCTTTCTTTAGAATCATCATAATTTGAGTGACATTTTGGCTGTATTCCTGCTTGGAGTCAACGCCATACACTGTTGGTAGTCTCATGCATATCATTTACATTTTATATTGCACAGTTCTCAGAACAGCCCCAAAACAAACCTTTGTCACCTTTGTGAACGCCAGAGAGATCTAACAACACATGGTATTACATTACAACACCAGAGAAAGGTTACGTTGTTTTGCTGCTTTCTTTACAAATGAGTACGTACATCTTTCAGTATTATAAATCTGATACATTTTAAGAAGTTGAGTGCTTCTGAAGGCTTTCTATGTGCTCATGACATAGTACTGTGATTTTGATATTCGTCGGGCTGTTTCAATGTATCCGTGATGCAATGCTCAATGTCTACACCAATGGTACATCTGAACGATACTACCACGTCATACTCCGCAGCCAGAGTCATTATCCCTCAGCCGTCATCACCATAAGAATATCCGCAGTATAGTTGTATCATGTTTCAAACTGTTGCTTGCAGGGTGTAAGGCACACAGTTTCCAGCTGCACTTTGTCCCTCCACCACAAGGAGGCGCAGCTGAGCTATCTACTGGGAAAGCAAGAGCAGCAGCAAGGGTGAAAGGTGCAGAATGAGGCTGCTTGTAGCACCTGCAGCAGCGCGGGAACGCTTCCCCGCATGTGTTACAGCGCCTCCATCATCGGTAGTGTCGGGTTCGGCTGTTCCTGTCTCTTCTGTGACGCCGACGTCTTCTGCTTCGAGGTTCGGGATACCAGTGGGCATTTCATCCTCCTCTACTTCATCCTCCTCATCCTCTGCCTCATCCTCCTCTTCTTCATCCTGTACTCCCTCCTCTGTATCATCTTCATCCCCATCATCTTCCCCATCATCCTCCTCTACCCCATTCCCTGCTCCCCCATCATCGTCCCCATCATCCCCTTCATCACTATCATCCTCATCACCTTCCTCATCACCTTCCTCATCTTCTCCCTCGTCATCATCGTGAGTTTCGCCTTCATGATCCGCTTCTTCTGAAAGTAGATGGAATTAAAAAGTAGATGAACAAATCGGATGAGGTAGTCACAGGTCTTGGTCTTTCTTCAAGGATTTGTGTTAACTTTTCATTTTTCATCTTACCATGTTTCGCAACTGTCGTACGGTGCTGGTGAATAACCAAACTTCGTACCTTCGTAACCGTCATTTTCTTCTCCCACGTGATGATCGGCAGAGGCTGAAAGAGAGGCATTGGTGTTATTATACGTTGACGAAGGCTAGACATCTAGGTAATAGGATAAACCAAAAAGCAGTTGCTCAGCTCAGATAGTCAACATTATTTTTTTGTTAGTGACGCTGAGAGATTTAAAAGAAACTGGTTATTATAATGTTTGTTGTATGGTCATCTTTTGCTGCAGTGCTATACATAACTGGTGCTATGGCAATGGCAAAAATCCGGATAATCTGCTTACAGAGTGCATTCTCTTTTACGTTTAACACGATTTTGGCCATCACATGGATCAAAAAGTGTCGTCATAGTAGCGAAGTGAGTCGTTGCGCATATAAAAATTGTCTATGTACTCTGCATACACGCTATTAAATGTGCTGACGTGCAGACATACTATACAGTCACATGGAAAGTTCGTTGACCCCTTACCGACTGCTAACAGCGCCAGCAACGCCAGGCACTTCCACAAGGACTTATTCATTGTTCCGCTAGGTGGCTCTCCTGTAGGAGCAAACAACAAAAGATATATGAGGAGAACTCCGAGAAGTTGAGGATGAACTTTCAAATTCGATCCGTATATTAAGTTTGGCCTTGTACGAAGTTTTGAAAGATCTAAGCTCCAGTACTCTAAAATCCATTACAGAAATGATGATACCTTGATTAAGTATCTTTTAAAACGCGTTCCTTTATTTGACGTACCTTTTCCGTACATTCAACAGGAAGTCTTTTTTTTCAATTTCAAACTTGCTGTGTATAACTATAACGTCGGGGAAGGCATAGTCACATGTTTGCTTGTGCCTTTATTTCAACTCGATAGAGCTCCATCCTGCCGTCAGGGCCGCTTTTCGTGGAGCTCGAGTTGGGAGAAGTGTCAGGGGTCATTATACCCCCCTCACATTAGGCCGGCGCGATTCTATCGGACGACGAGTCTGCGAGCTCTATATTACCAGGAGGCATGACCCTGACGGGAAGGGGGAACTCTGCCATTTCTTCGT
>NC_049993.1:4531394-4549338 GCF_000003815.2 Branchiostoma floridae | reverse complement strand
CCGATCGAATCGCGCCTAATGTGAGGGGGGTATTAAATACTGGTAACTCAGAATTTCTATCAATAATACAAAGAATAGACGAATGGTAAATACATAGATAATGATGATGAAGCAAGTAATTTGTTCCGTAGTCGTTCCATAGAGGTCCGCTCCCGTGACAAAAGTCGTTTAAAGGTTGTGATAGAAGTTGCTACTCTTTCCGCATTATTTCCGCATAGATGTTATTTACGCATAGCTGTGCTTGCCTAGTGCCTGTCAGTTTGGCTTGTGAACACTGGGGCAGTGTGACGAAGGGGTCGGCCTGGGAAACATGCCAAGATAACCGACCTTTGTCGCTCTGAGGCCGTTAGGTTCTTCGACGGAACGTGTTTTACACAAAATTACTCTCCATCTTTTAACAGAACATCTACACAACCCCCGGAGGTTACCTCTCCAAGCAACAAAAAGGAAAGGATTGTGTTTAGAATTTTTCAAGCCACGGCCGTTCTGGAATCCTGGGTCCACTATAAACGACTGGCAAACACGGCGACAAACAAACATGTTGATCACGCCCCACTCAACCCCTGTACTGTAGGTGACAGGGGACGCCTGTTTATCTCTTCTCTCCCTTTGTAAAGTCACTAGGAGGTTTTGAAGTTCAACGAGGTTTGAAGCCCGTGCGCACAAGCTCTCATGTTTTGTGCACGTTCTCCTAAAGCTAACGTTTTGTAACTTCTGTAAGTTAAAGATTCGGGCAAATATCGCCAAAATGACATGCGCAATTGCAATAGGGTCCACAAGAATGTTGGTACATGACGGTTTGGGATAGAATATCGCCAACGGTAGTGGTTTTGAAACCTGATGTGGAAACACTGCAGAACTGACAGCAATGCTTGTAGTACTTTTAGCCATCTACTGTATCAGTAGCAAACGAAACAAAAGACTCATTTACAGTTTTCTGAACAATTTCACAACGTAATGAACAGATACGGTGTTGTGACTGGGTAAGATTTTCCGAGACAAGTCTGACCGTAGTACATGATTGAGACTGCAGCTCCGATAGCTTATCGTAACGTGTGTGTCTTATGAAATATACCCCCTCCCGTTCGGCACACTACCTGCGTGACCTACAGCATCTGAAGAGAATCCTTACCTACTGTTTTCTACACCAACCTCAGATGAGTTTATAGACGCTTCATCGGAGTGCACCGCCGCTCCCCCCGGGTGTCTGGACTAAACCTGGCCCCGGCAATACTTTCAATTCCTCCCACGTCTCTGACCCGTGCGCTGCATATCACATTATAAATATAGTCCTCAGCTGTATCGTGTGTCAGGGGACAATGACATGGAGGAAGAAGATCTCGCCGGTCAGAACTAGCTCGTTTCCAGTCGGTTCGCACAGGTAACGATAACTTCGGACCGACAGATGGCTCAATATACAACACAACCGCCACGTGGTTTAGTATAAAGCTCCGAACACCCTCTGCTGAGCGAACCTCCCCATACAAACCTGCCCTCTTAAGTTAAGTCGACCCCTAAGTGACAGAAGATATCCCAGGAACGTTCCCATGGCTGTGTCATCGTAGAAGAATATACCAATGAACATTTCATCTAGATATCTTAACCTCAAAACACTCAAATGTACGTAGAGAATGATACAAATAAAAGTACATTAAACTTATGAGGATTGATATTTGATATTTACGATGACATGAATGATAGCTGTTGAGTTGTGAGATGCTCCCATGATGTTGACCCATATTCCTAGGACTGACCTCTAGTGACCCTGGCTCGTCCAGCCGCGGCCAGAATGTGTAATTATAGATTTTCCGGCAACGCATGTCTGTGACGTAGTGTGTTTAGTAGTGTGCAAGGCCAGCTAGCGCTATGCCTGCTATTTTCGTCTTTGTGGGAGAAATAAACAATGACCGTTACGATCACAGCATCAAGCCGTGCCTATGTGTTTAACAATGTGCATGTCTTCCAAACGGAAGCTACAATGATAGAGATGGTGTGACTAAAACAGTATACGTAGCAGCAACTAAATGTAGACTTGTTACGTATCATGTCGATTTTGATATACAAATGTATTACATAGTGATAACACCACATAGAAATCCCGTCATATATCTTTTATAATGTGCTTTACATTTCACATGTATCACAAACTTGATTCTGCATTTGACGACACACGTTACCCAGTACTTGAGAACAACTAGATTTATATATGGCACCTTTCTCACGCCTTGGCTTTCGTAATGGCTTGAGATAAGACGCCGTAAGACGTTTCCGTTGGTTAAACCTGCCTCTTTTTGGTGACTTGAGCATGCCCGTCGTCCAGCTGATTTGGGCCTGCATGATGTATTGAATTATCTAAGCAAGTGAATGGGCTATGACTATGAAACAGCACATACAGAAGTACAAATAACTATGTAAGTTGTAACAATAACAGTTGTAACTAGAAAGGCCGACATTTGCTTGGGTGCAAATACAGCATATTTCAGCCATACCCATTCCCATGCAACATCGGACTGTTCCAAGTCACCCCTGCTCAAAAATGGAACATTTTAACAGTAAATTATCCCAAAAAGGAAACTAATATTGTGAATTGATTCCAGGTCAAAACGGAGCTTGCCAAATATGCCCCGGGCCAATGTGGAAGAATATACACTTTCACAGGAGCCCCTATGCATAACGAATTAGTTATTAGAATCGCGGCAGCTTCTATTTTTCCAAAAGTGAAAAAAAAGAATCGCACTTTCCATTCAGAAAATATTTATCATGAAATTACATGAAACCATTCAACAATTTCCACTACAACAACTAGGTCTAAGTACCGTTATAAGCTCCTTTTGAACTAGAAGTAACTACATTTGCTCTTTCCAGTACAGGGAGAGAAATGTTGCCACTATAGACATATGGCCACTATAAAAAAAATGCTGATCTATTGACGAAGAGCAATAAGTTACACATAATTTAAGTACTGATCTTTATTCATTTACAAATTGCACATGTAAGCCAATTGTTTAGATTTACAGTTTAAATGATTATGACGAGAAATATTGATGAGAAAATAATCATTTTCGCCACTGTCAAACCTACGTATCAAAACTAAACGCAAACTGGCCAATTTTCCCGCGTTTTCCGCCAAGTTACATTTTCTCGATTGTCTCAACTAACCCAAGGACTAACCCCTTCCAAAGTCAAATCTGTCAAAAATGATGGATATCGCCATGCGGAATGTTGGTTAATTCAACGTCAAAGACTTGTATTCTAACGTTCAATGCATGCGTACAGTCTGCTACAAATGACCCTGTCTGAACTCCAAATCCTCGCAAACTACAATTTTAAACCGGGCACAGGGTGACATATGGCCACTGTAATGCTGTAATATGCATGTGTTTTGTCTGTATATACGGCATTGGAAGCCAGCTTATGAATATCAATTAGCATTCGCCTTCTCGGCGCTGATTGGCTGGCTCTTTAAATTCAATTAACTCTCTCCAAAGCGCAGGCTGCCGCAGGTGTGTGGGGTCATTGGAGTTCACGTACGGGAGGAGGCCGAAAGAAATCCAATTTCCCCTCAGAAAAGTACTGAAATTAAGCATTTTAAAGTAGTTTATGCCAAAAATTTTACATGGATCATTTTACCAACTATCTAATGCCTATCTACACCAAATTTCAGGTCATTCCATTGTAATACCAGGTACAGTGGGCTAAAATATACCGTTTTGGTCAAAACATTACCTTTAAACCTCAATACAATCATTTTAGAGGCAGATATGAAAAAAAAAAAACTAAACGCAAACTGGCCAATTTTCGAGCGTTTTCCACCAAGTAACATTTACTCGATTGTCTCAACTAACCCTACCAAATTCAACTCTGCCGAAAATGATTGATATTGCCATGCGAAATGTTGGTTAATTCAACGACATAGACTTGTAGTCTAACGTTCAATGCATGCGTACCGTCTGCTACCACTCAAAATGACCCTGTCTGAACTCCAAATCCTCGCAAACTACAATTTTAAACCGGGCACAGGGTGACATATGGCCACTGTAATACTGTAATATGCATGTGTTTCTGTCTGTATATACGGCATTGGAAGCCAGCTTATGAATATTAATTAGCATTCGCCTTCTCGGCGCTGATTGGCTGGCTCTTTAAATTCAATTAACTCTCCCCAAAGCGCAGGCTGCCGCAGGTGTGTGGGGTCGCTGGAGTTCAAGGCAGGAGGCCGAAAGAAAACCAATTTCACCTAAAAAAAGTGCTGAAATTAAGCATTTTAAAGTAGTTTTGGTCAAAAGGTGACCTTTCAACCTCAATAAAATCATTTAAGAGGCAGATATGACAAAAATGGGAAAAAAAGCATCAAGGTATTGGCCCACCCCACCTGAATATGTTTTTCCTTGTTTATACCATGTCTCTGTCTGGAAATATTTGTTTGTTTTTATAGAATTTTACAGTATATTCCTGTATGCTTTGCATTTGCTATCATACGGTCAAACGAATGTCTCTGACCCCCGTAAAATCTTAAATGGCCGGATCCAAATATCGCGCGAAGCTTAGCCAATCAGATTCATAATCTGTTGCTTCTAGTTGCTGATTGGCTGAACGGCTAATTGATTTACACGCAGGTTGGCTGGAGTTGACCATGCGTTCTATTGTTGACGCCCCAAATCGTAGGAATTGAGCAGAGAATTCCCCGATAAATCATTTTGAAGTGGTTTTTAACCAAAAATGATAACGGAATCCTGTAAGTAAACATACCATGCACTACCATACCAAATTTTGGGTACTTTGGACTTAATACCAGGGCACAGGAGGCTCAAATGAAAAGTTTGGTCAGAAAATCGCAAAAGAACTTAAATAAAATCATTTTAAAGTCATTTTTCAAAAAATGAAAAAAAAAAACACGTGGGTATTGGCCCACTCTACCCTTGTGCCAAATTTCAAGTCATTCGGTCCAAGAACGACGGAGATGAATCGCTTTGAAGATTTGACAGGGGAAAGAAAGGAGAAGAAGAAACACAAGTAAGGAATTTACGTGTTTGTAAGCATAAGTCCGTGAGATTTCCGAAACAACAGCAGTTCCGTGATAAACGGAACCTTCTAAAAACAGCGCAGCGAAAATACCATCGCTAGCGATTCAACTTCGGATGGCAAACCGGGCAAAAGTTGTAAGTACTGTTGAAGTCATTAACGTTAAAGTTTGTTTTTAGTTGCCTTTGACGGTTTGACCTGAAATACTGTTACGCTAAACTCCTGAAGAGAAGTTAAGTGACTGCTGCGATTATCACAGAAATGCCCCTAAAAACTGATACAATAAGCGTTCTGAATAGCCTAAAGTGCAAGAGTTTCAGGCGGGCTTCGCCCCCCTGGGACCCCCAACGGGGCTCTGCCCCTGGACCGGGCCGGGCCCTTCGGCGTTCTTCGGCGGCCCCCGAAAAAAATTCTGGCGGGAACACTGCAGTATATACGGAATCGTGGGGCCCCGCTTATGAATATTAATTAGCCTTCGCCCTCTTCGCGCACAGGTGTGGGCTCTGTGCGGGGTCACGGAAGGTCACGTCAGGAGGCCAAAAGAAAACAAATTTCCCCTCAGAAAAGTGCCAAAATTAATCATTTTAAAGCAGTGTATGTCAAAACTTTTACTTGGATCAATTTACCAACTATCTAATGCCTATCTACACCAAATTTCAGGCCATTCCATTGTACGACCAGGGTACAGGGGGCCAAAATATACCGTTTTGGTCAAAACATGACCTTTCAACCTTTAAAAAATCATTTTAGAGGCAGATATAAAAAAAATGAGAAAAACTCATCAAGGTATTGGCCCATTCTACCCCTGTGCTAAATTTCAGGTCATTCGGTCCAGGAACGGCGGAGATGAATCACTTTGAAGATTTGACAGGAGAAAGAAAGAAAGAAGAAGAAACATTACGAATACAATATATTTCACCATACTATGTATGGCTGAAATATAACAATAATAGTTGACAGTTGTGTTTTAGGAATGGTATCACTGGCCATGGGTCAGCGACACGGAGTTGATTCACACAGTTTCTTGTAATCACCACTTTATCTAAAGTCAGTAGAGCAAACAACATTTCTAATCTCATCCTATAATCTTAACGAGGTTATAGCCATTCATTGAAAGCTTTTACTGTACTAATGACATTTTATAAAAGAAGGACAAGGATGGAAAATCCTCCCTTTTTTAACGATAATCGTCTAATGTGAAGGAATGCTACCAATCGATTTTCAAGCGAAATTGTGACCATTACCCGTGTTATCACTGTGAGAGATCTATGATAAGGTATGGTCGTGCACACATATATATATACTGCATATCTTATTTATCCCTGGCAATTTGAAAGACAGTAGCCCCGACAAAGGGCTACAGTTTCGGCGCTCGGACACATAAACACACTACTGTCATAGCGCTCAGACCCCAGTCATCAATACTTGAAGAGTAGAGTGGCGGCAATGACCTGCCGCACTGGATTCCCTCCCTCAGGTATCATCTTCCTGGCAATACTCTGCTGTTGTCATGGGAACAGGCTAAACATCGGTGAGTACAAGGTGTTGTTTTCCTAGGGGGGGGGCAGTGATGTTATTACCATTGGCCTTTTAACCATTACAGTTGTAAAGTAGATGAGAAGTCATTGTCAATAAAACCCATGTTGTATAGATAACGCTTTTCCTTAGATATCTTGATAAGACTCACAGCAGGTCATATTAGGACGTATAGCGTTCGGGTGGGTCGTGACATAAAAGAGAAAATGTACTTTACGACAAGGAGTCGTAGAGTCCTTTCATGCTCTGGTAAAGTGTCTGGGGACTTACCGTCATGTCGGCTACGTAACTGTCTCCTAGGTTGTGTCACAAGAACAATAATTGTCTTCTGGCTATGTTTGTTGTCCTTTGATTTGGGGTTGTGAATTATCGCAGGACGTGTATTTTCTATTCAAATGAGTATTAGGCATAGTGAAAAAGAGTTAGTAGGTTGAGTTTCTCTTTTTTTTAGATTTCGGCCGAAGAGATCCAACAAATTCTGTTTAGTAATGTAAAACTGAAATACAACAGTTTGCTGTTCGTTTCTAATTTGCATCGATATTCCAATACAAACGAATGAGGTGAGCATGTGGAAAACGATTTTACAACATTTATCACTCAGATCAAAAATTTGATGTCCCTTGTCAGCTCTTTCAGTCGACCAAAAATATATAGAACTTTATTGCACGACAATTGTACATGATACAATGTATGGCAACAACTAGTACACAAAGTACAAAATAGAGGTATAGGATAGAGTTTAACAACTTAGTTAACATAACAATAAGGGCTAACATAATCCTTTAATATAGTATTGCAATGGATTAGGCTAATCATTAGTTTCGGTATTCTTTCTAATAGCAAAGCAGTCCTTGATGTATCTGCCAATTTTTGCATTATGGGAGTTCTGACATCTAAAGATATATATAAATCTGTTTGTAGCATCGAGTCTCTTGAAATCCGTTGTACTTGATTCGAGAAATATGAATAACTCATTACGTAAACTAGCGTATCTAGAACATTCCATCATATTAAAAGTGAAATTCATCTTCAACATGCTTTGGGCAGAAAGGTCAAAACCTCTGGTCAGGGGCTATATTGTAGTATCTGCCTGTTTCAATATTCAATTTGTGGCTACTGATTCTAAACTGAGTTATTGCTTTGCGAATTTGCGAAGTTATTTATATCATAAAGATATGTTTCTTGTTCATAAGATTCGTTTGATTTACTAAGAAAAGGCAGTTTTGAATTGTTTTTAATAGAACTGAACCGCTCATGTATGTATATTTTGCTAGGATCGGTCGGCTAACCGGAAAAACAACATATTGTCTTAGGGCTTATCATTCTAGGCTGTTTTTGAACCATGAATATGTCGAAGTTAAATATTTTGACTTAGTAAAGTATGTAGTGACAGTTGCAACAATTGAGTATGTGTCACCTTCGTCTATGTTTTCATTCAAAACGTCACGTTGCTGTAGTCTATGAGCAATGTGCGGTCCGGACAGTACTTGGATGGGAGACCACCGAGGAAGACTGGATGCTGTAGCCGGGTCATACCAAAGACTCTAAAAATGGTACATACTTCTTTCTCTGCAAAGAGGAAGAGTATGGAAGCTGAACACACTTCACTACCGGTGGACTGGCCCCCTGCTGTAGTGACCTATATATGTGTGACCCCAGGGCTTAAAAACGGAGATGGGTGCCGGGCCTACGCATCACAATGTGATGCATGGCAACTTAAGCTTTAGCGTTTAGTCTATGTGAGGAATGGCAAGGGAACATCTTAAGGCTTGGAAGGCGTATATGGTCAGAAGTAACATTCACTGAATCATTTCTATGATGCCCCACATTAAGGAGGACATTTTTTTATTGTTTGACAACTTTTTATTATCTGCCTCATGTCGTAATTACCTGAATGATGCATACTGCTTTCCGTCTCGCATTGGCACATCGTAAAGATGATTTTATTGCAATATTGGTGCCTGGTTTTACTAGGTGTGGTTCACGCGGGCGGTGAGAAGGATGTTCTTGATGCGATGACATCTAGCGCCCGAAGCCTGAACAGCAGTAAGGACCTGGCCATGGTGCTGAGCAATGTTCAGCTTGACGCCCGCTCAACAGACTGTCCCCTTCACCAAGGTGAGTGGACATTCGTGCGTGGTGCCGTCTATGACGTCACACTGAAAGTACTGCCATACATACATCCACAGACACACCCAAAAGTTTATCTCCATTATTCATGGAGATAATAATATCATCCTAATCTCTGCATTATCTCTCTCCACGTCGATAGACGACTGAATTGATGGATAGATAGATGGATAGATAGATAGTTGTTACTTATCCAGTGCCCACTCTCCAGCTCGTGAACAGGACCAACTGCACGCCCTGATTCTGATGACCCCCCTCCCCTCACCCTGTACCTGCGGAGCTGCAGACGGACCACAGCTGGCTCCCGTGGTTGTGCGCATGTACCAACCGGATCCGGATACACCAGCTCTCCGCTCCGGGGTACTGGACATGTTCCCGTCCCCAGAGCAACTGGCAACCATGTTGTTTGACGTCATGCAGGCCCTGGGCTGGAGGGAGACATATGTAGTATACAACAAGCGGTCAGGTGAGTGGATGTATTTTTTTCAGTACTTGTGTTGCAAAAGGAGGTGACTGAATGGACAACAATACCTGCCTACAATTCAACAAGGGTCCGAACTGTTCGGGCGACTGGCTACTTGTATCACCATGCTGAGAAAGATGAACGCGTACTTGCTGGCCATTACTAACAGACTCTATCGTGTTCGTGAAATAATGCCTTACGTTATTGACTTTCTCAATTGATACAAAAACAGAATGGCATTGCCTTCACGGTGAAGTTGACACCTACATAGCCGCGATCTAACCGGGCCTTTACATAATTGTAATGTGTCTGTGATTGGCAATGAGCCGGACAGGGTTGATGTTTCAAAAGGACCTACAAGGTCCCAGATTGGCAGCCTAGGCCAATTGTGCGCTTTGCAACCCCTGCTAAGGATGACTGCAGAGTGCAGCCCATCTAATCAGGCTTGCGATTTTCCACCGATTTGCAAAGTTCTACAGTTCATTTAAAGCTCTACTCAACGAAGCAGGCTCCCGGAGACTCAGCATGTGGGCCAAGGAAGTTCCGGTTGCCATGGTTACAAAGAAGGACGATGACGTTCTGAACGCCGTGTTGTATGACGTCAGCACTGCTGGACGAGAGAATGTGGTTCTGATGACGAGTGATGAACTTGTGGGAGTCATTCTGGACAAGGTCAGAGATTTAGATTTTTATTTGGTTAATAAAATCATTACTGTCTGATTGACATAACAGATTGTTATCTGAACTATATACATCAACTGCTAGAAACTTGTGAATGCCAAAACTGTTGTCCTTTTATGCCCAACAGGCTGCCGACATGCTGCTGCTTACATCGCAGAGCCGCTGGATCGTTACAAGCTTCGTGAGTAGAAATTGGTTTATGACAGGGAGGCGTAGGTGGGATGGGCTGTAATTCTTCATCTTTACATTTCCTTCTTTTTTGGGGGGGATCTTAATTCAAAAGACCCTGGGTAGAAAATGAGTCACCTCCATATCCAGACTTGAATAGAGCTTTAACTATGTGTTTTGATACAAAGCAGATTGCAATTGCCTTCACGATTAAGTTATAAATTAACGCTTACATAGCCGCCCGTTCGGGATCTAATTGTATCGACTGCCAGGCGTATCATATATATATATATACATGCCAAAAAAAGAATTTGATACAATGTATAATAGAATAGATCTCTGGAAAAGCCAGACTGAGCTTACTTCTCTATTTCTGCAGGATGTCCATGAAAGTCAGTTGCAGAGCGCACGGAACAGTGGAGCCCTCCTGACCCTGCTCCGCCCCTTCCCTGAGACACCCCCGCCCTGGGGACGTGATGCACCTGATGGACAGCTGTCTTACAGGACGCGGCTGGCTTTGGACGCAGTCAAGCTCGTGTCTAGCCTGTCTCCGGACCTGGTCACGGGGTACTCCCGGAGGTCGGACTCTCTTTACCCGAGAGAGGGGGACTGCCGTGCGGGAATGTCAAAATATATATCAGAGGTAAGGCGTTGTTGGACTGTTCCTTCACCCCAAAATCTAGATCTGAATCATTAAGAGTGCAAAATTGAATGTGAAAGAGCAAAATTCGTAAAATTACTTAATAGTTTATAGGGGTACGGATTTTATACCTTTTTCCGCAATTTGTCACTTGCAATGATGCCAAAGGACACTAGTCTCAAAGCAGACACTACGGTGCCAAAAGATCAAAGTATCAAAGCTGGGTAAGGAGTACAGCCGGCCAAATGGAGTCAAACGGGCACCGGTCGCATAAACCCCCCTAGGCCGGCTTCACTCCTCTGTCAGCTTTTGATACTAAAGGATGCTACCGTAGGATCTGCTTGGAAATTAAAAGGACACAGTCGGTATTCTGTAGTTGGAGAGAGACATAGGGCAGGAAAATGTACAACCTGTCATTTTGAACAGAACGTCACAGTTCTAACGCCTTCATATGTTTGTTTTTCTAGGACAGCTTCTTAGGTTACAGCGGACACGTGTCAGTTGACAGTTGTGGGAAGAGAAAGAACGTGACAGTCTTCGTCGATGAGTATCTCCAAGGGGAATCAAAACAGGTTGACAGCTTCGCATCATATTTATTTTGAGAGTCTCTCTCTCTCTCTCTCTCTCTCTCTCGTTCTCTCTCTCTCTCTCTCTCTCTGTGTGTGTGTATGTTCGTGTCAGTGTATGAGGAGCCAAGTGCATGTAACTCGTTGATTGAATGGATATTTCTGTCAGCAGGTGGGGACCTGGACTGCAGAAGACGCGGCTGAGATCCAGTCCGGATGGCAGAAACCCACCGAAACGCACCTCCTCTCGGGACGGCACCTCCGAGTCTATACTGGTCTGGTAAGCTACGTCTTTACTTCACTCAAGACCAATATTTGAGGTGTCAAGTGTTCTTGGATCATTTAACTACAATCCGTCACCAGTTATGCTGAATCCATCTTGCTTTGCAGAGTAAACCATTCTTCATGAAGAAACCAAGCAAAAGTGGTGAGTCTGGGTCAACTCCGTATCAAGGCTATTTTGTAGACATGCTGGAGATGCTGGCTTCGCGCCTGAACTTCACCTGGGACATCACGGTTGGTAGTAGGGTGCGGCCTAGGATCATAGCAGCGGCTGAGTCGAAGAAGGTGGGTCCTCACCTTTTTTTTTGTTGCTCTTTTTCCTGCACGAGTGTCTCACCAGATGAAGCAAAACAAAGACAGATCATTTGTTCATTTCGTCCGCCGTAGGAGTTTACATGTATTATTATTGGTTTGGTTATGATTGTATTCTGTTTCGATATTAGTCGTATTTTCGTGTCTAAATTATAGGTGATAAGTTTACTTCCACGTGAAAATTCCCAATTTTGTGCATGTCATTTTTAAATGAAAAATTGTCTCCCAAAACAATTGCGAAAACTAGAGACATTTAAGAAACTGAAACTCGGTTGTTGCGATAGCTGGCGTGATATCCTTCATCTCCCATACAAGCAAACATTTCCTGGAGGATGAGAAAAAATTCTTTTATCTGGAATGGTGGTCCTGAAAGGGTTGGGAGAAAAACTTTGTAGAACTCTGTGGAAAACGGTGGTCTGAACCTTGTCAACCTCTATGCCCACGCTCTGACACTTCATGCAAACTGATAAATTGTGGGGTTCCCCAGGGATCAATTCTGGGACCCTTATTGTTTTTAATATATGTTAATGATCTTGCTGAAGCATCCAAAATATTCTTTTTTATCCTATTTGCTGATCATACAAATCTCTTCCTATCACATGCAGACTATGATTCGTTAATACGTCTAACCAATCAGGAATTAGAAAAAGTCATCACATGGTTCGAAACCAACAAGCTATCTGTTAATATTAAAAAGACGTACTATCTTATCTTTTGTAGTAAAAACAAGACTTACGATAAGAAAAATACCAATATCTTCCTAAAGAACCTTCCTCTCTCCCAAGAATGCCAGGCTAAGTTCCTAGGAGTACTTATTGATGATCGGCTAACATGGAAACCCCACATTGCTATGATATTAAATAAAATTTCAAAGACTATCGGGATCATAGGGAAAATTAGACATCTTTTATCCCAGAGAACCTTGATAACCATATATAACAGTCTAATCTATCCATATCTCATTTATTGTAATATTGTTTGGGGAAACGCCTACAAAACTTCTCTACACCCTTTATTAATTCTACAGAAAAAATTTCTACGCATTGCGACATGTTCGAGTTTCTATACTCACTCTTCACCACTATTTGAGAAACTTAGAATTTTGAATATCTATGACGTTAACAGATTTCAGCTTGCTCTATTCACAGCCCAACACATAAACCATACTCTCCCCGATACCTTTGACAGCTTTCTTAATTTTCGCTCGCAGTTTCACAATTATCAAACTCGCCAAAGCACAAATCTGCACATCCCCCTATTCAGAACCTCTCTTGCCCAAATGTCTGTTAAATACAAGTGTGTTAAAATATGGAACGATCTTCCCCCCTCCCTTAAGAATCTTACCTCCTCTCTCCTGACTTTTAAACGTAATCTGAAAATCCATCTGTTAATCCATCCGAGCCCCCTGTAGTAGCCACAGTTTTTTTTTAAATCATATTATCTTAATTCATTCCATTATTTGATCATCCTTATTGCACTATTATCATTTTCTAAGTATTATGCTGATTTATTATTTATTGTTAAGTCAAACCATTAATTACATGGTTTTCCTTATTGCATCATTATCATTTTCTACATATTACGTTACTTTATCATTCATTGTTAATTCATACCATTAATTACTTGTTTATCCTTATTGTATCCTTATTATTCTATGTATTACTTTACTTTATTATTATATATCATAATCAATTTTGTTTAGTTTAAAGGAGGAGGGCTAAGTATAAGCTTCCCAAGCTTTTTCCCTCCTCCTGCACCTGTTTTATCCATTGTTTTCGTTTTGTGTTTTAATGTAACACTTGTGTGCGAATAAACAAACAAACAAACAAACAAACACTTAAAGCATCCTGGGTACCCAAACTGTTTTTTAACCCAGACTGGTTTACAGCTTGTATACTACATACTCATCCCTGTATTGATAGTGCATTGTTTCCCTTTTATCAGTTAAAATCTGCACAAGACCTCGAAGTAAGTCCAGTATAAGACGTATTTTATAGGAATATTAGTCATTACATAAATACTACTATTCATACAACCTGGCATACCCTTTCTTCGAATTAGCTGTTGGCTTCAAGAATTAACGGCCTTCCCTACTTGTCAATTTCCACATTATGACTTGCTTCTAGTTGGCATGGCCATGCGCACTGGATATGCAGGCTGGGAAAAAGTCGAGTACTCCATCCCAATACGGACACGTGGTTACTTCCTGACCATGAAGAAGTCAAATCGTCATGAAGGTCAAGGCATCTTCCAGTTCATGGGACCATTTTCTGCGGAGGTTCGTATCAAAACATTTCAACCATCTCATTAGTTGGTCAGTCAGTCAGTTTCGAATTCATGGCAGCAAGCCTTATCCTCCCAATCAAAGATCGTTTTGTCTTTCGCAGGTATGGCTCACCTTTGTGGCCGCTGTTGTGGGAGTGAGTCTGGTCATGGCGGCAAACGGCCGTCTGAACCCGTACGAGTGGTCCAAGGCAGCTGGGCGAGAAGAGGTGTCAGAGGAGGAGGCAGACAACCTCAGCCTCGTCAACAGCCTCTGGTAAGTTACGTACATTCACGACAACAGCTTTTGACGTGGAAGCCATCAGTGAGGCTATAGCATCTTCACATAAACGATTTGAATAACCTTTTGCTAGTTATGACCCTGTAAAGAGTAAAACCGTTCACTTTTGCCCCATTGTTGATCCAATGCTAGACGTTGTTGTTTGAGATAGCTTTGTGCTGTGTGTCTTCCTGCAGGTCTACCTTTGGAGCGGCTGTGTGTCAGGGGCAGGAGTTTCTTCCCCGATCTTCCGCAGGAAGAGTCATAGTCGGTGCCTGGTGGTTCGTGATCCTGGTTATGGTCGCATCTTACACTGGTGAGCTACAGGCTACTGTATTTCGTATAACTGAAGAAGCGTTGTGTTGATGTTCTTATGATAAAGCCAACATAGTATTCAATAAAACCAACAAATAAAACTAAAGGTTGTGTGTCCAGATAAAATGACGTAGCATATTTTCATAGTCACCGTACTTTTGTCGTTATTCGATAACGCTTGTTGTTTTTTTCTTGGACGTGCTACTTCTCCAGCCAACTTAGCTGCCTTCCTGTCCAGACCATCAACAGAGCGGAGCATCAGGAGCCTGGCTGATCTGGCTCGGCAGACAGACGTGCCGTACGGGACCTACAAGAAATATACATTAGTCAAGTTCATGAAGAATTCTCAAGAGGAACCTTTTAAGACCATCGGTCGATATCTCGACCAAAATTCAGGTAATGAAGAAGAAAGATCGATCCATATCGACCATATGATAAGAGTCAAGCTGTCTTTGTCGTTGATGCAATTTGAATTGCATTAATCCAGAACCATTTCTCATAGCAGTGGCAAAAGCATTTTTCCAGTCTTTATTAGTAAGGTTAGATGTACTCACCTATTTCCTGTCAGATGATTGTGGATATAAAGTGATCACATAAACATATGGGCAAACTAGAGTTCGGCGACCTCATACCTCCATGAAAATTTAGAGCTTTTGTAAATTTCATGCAATTAACTAAGACATTAACATAATTTATGCGTGTTGTTGTTCATCATTGACTAACGTACACATGTCATTATTCCAATCATTAGACTTAAAGCGGCTTTGCAATTTTTACATAAATTATGCAAATAAGTTCCTCATTACCATATTTGGTATCTGCTTATATTCCATCTATCATAATTAATAAGTGTTGCATTTATTGAAGTCCAGTTATTAGTAATAATGGTATTATACAATTTCCTCATTAATTATGCAAATAAGGTCCTCATTTGCATAGCATGTATATCATTATGAACACCTTTGCCTAAGCTACCTGCACCCCTAAAATGATGCCAATCCGTCAATCCGTTCTGCAGTTATCCACTTTGGAATGTCTTGACAAAAACGCCCCTGCAGTTCCGAAATTACATGTTAGGGGGCTGAAATCTGCCCCACTTTGTCATGTCACTGCAAGCTATCTACCACCCAAATGTCAAGACTATATCATGTCCGGGACAAGAGATACAAATGAAAAAACTGCCATGATAGAATATTCTCATTAATTATGCAAATTTACTCCTATTTTGCATAATTGGTATCTTATCTTGTACAACATTGTCTAAGGTACCTACATACCAAAAATCATGAAAATCCATTGTTCCCTTCTTGAGTTATCCTCTTCAGAAGTTTTTGACAAAAATGCCCCTGCTATCCTAAACCCAATCGGTAGGGGGCCAAAACTTATGTCACTTATTCCTGAGCACAAGAGCTATCTAACACTCAAAAATCGTGACCATAGCGTGTTCAGAACACGAGATAGCAAAACCGGAAGTTGCGCTGCAGTACCAAGGGAAGCCGCTAGGGGGCCCAAAATCTAATCACTTCCAGCTTTCATCACACCCTACCAACACACCAAGTATGAAACCAATCCATCCAGCCGTTCTTGAGTTATCTTGTTGACAGACAGACAGACAGACACACACACACACACAAACGCTGGGTAAAATATAACCTCCATGACATTTCATGGAGGTAATAACCTTGTGATTAACATATTTGGGAGTCATTGAACTCTTATTTTATGAAAGCAATGTCATTGTACCAGACCCGGTTATTCAAATACTTGGTGTCCTTTCCGAGAGTCGAAATTGTCGTTGTATTGTGTCCGTCACAGACGAGGTCCTCTTCAACACGTCCCGTCAGGCATTTGAGCGCGCTGCTAAGGGCGACTTTATCTTCATCTCCCCAACCACCTACGAGTACGAGATCCTCAACGAGAGATGCGACATGGTCATCCTCACCGACGAGTATTTCTACAAGTATGAGGTCGTATTTCCGTTTCCGGTTGGTTCACCCTACCGGGCCGAGATCAACCAGGCCCTGATGAAGATGACACAGGACGGGCAGATGGACGCCCTTACGAACAGGTGACCTTATGTTGATAGAGATGTTGCTGTCAAGGTAAAGAACATGCTATTAGGTCAACCACATCAAGGTATATGGCATTTTCTCATGAAGCTGTCGACATGTCGTCACAGCCGCCACGCTGCTTGACTGGTTAATTGCTTGGTTGCTTTATTGCTTGCTTTCTAGCTTGGTTGGTTGCTTTCTTGCTGCATGATAGGTTGCTTTCTTGCTTGCTTTTTTACTTGTTTGGTCGCTTTCTTGCCATGGTTGGTTGCTTTGTTGCTTACTTGGTTTCGGTCAATCTCCGTCGACCTTGTTCACAGAATGACCCTTTCTATCTCCAGCAGTGACGTCAGGATCTAGGAACACACTACTTTTGCAGGAGGCGGTCATAAGTATCAGAAAGTCTATGTCGCCCCCCGTCTCTGTTGAGTGTGGGCCGTTGGGCTCTTATTTACACTGCCTCCTTCACTCCTCGCGCGAAGGAATCCTGTTTTGAGTCTAGGATTTTGACTTTGTCCAACGAAATGGAATTTCTCGGAGACTCTATGTGTATATGTGTGCACTTTGTATCTGGAACATCTAGACCTTTCTGGAACGCAGACCATCGGGATAAAGAGAGAGAGAAAGACCACCTGATTCAGGCACTGAAAGTGTGTAGCTACCCAGAATGCGCGATCAAAAAGGCCACTACACCTAAGTCACAACTTGAAAATAACACCACTCAAAACCGGTCTTCTACCAAAACAAACAGAGGCTTAGTTGTTTTGCCCCATTTGAAAGGAACCTCAGAAGCCCTTAGCTGGGTTTTCAACAAATATGGGATTAAGACTTGCTGCAAACCGACAGGTACGCTCCAGAATTTCCTAGTGGCACCTAAGGACAAAACGTCTAAAGAAAGTAGATGTGGGGTAGTGTACCACATCGCGTGTCAAGGGCAAACTAACAAAAGCCCATGTAAGGAAATTTACATTGGACGCCCAGGTATGGGAAGAGGAGGCCGGGCAGACCGGCAGCAACATACATAGACTAGGAAAGACACAGGCCTTGAAGTTAACAGCCTACATCGAGCAATGATTGACAGGTACACATGGTCTGCCATCATGACTCGAGACCGGATTGACTCGCCTTAAGCAAGTAATTAGCACATTGGTGAGGCGGAAGGTGTACTGAAAACAAGGTTCCGGCGAACACCGGCGTCCTAGCTCTGTCAACTCTGAGGTGTCGCGACATATACAC
>NC_049993.1:4523632-4530942 GCF_000003815.2 Branchiostoma floridae | reverse complement strand
GTTGCAAAAGTTTCTCATGGGTCAGTGTCTCTTTTCATACCATAATGATATCAATGATACCAACGTGTTCTTATTTAGACATGACTAGTCTTGCATGGAATGGTTCCATAGTCATTGGAAGTTTCAGCCGGGCCATGGGACAGACTCGAACTGTACATAAAATTGACAAGGATTCAATTCAACATATGACTATTTAACGCAGTTAAACAAAATTACTCGTGCCATTACAATCATAAGGTGCATGCATAATGTATATTGACATTGAAGTTAGACCTAGGCGAAATTCAAACAAGAGTTAGCAGTCAGCTGCAGTGAAAACCTGTGAACAGTACAGTAGCATGGCAAAGTAGGTACAAGACCATGTTTGGTATAAAAATTGAAATAAAAGAAATACCAGAAGGGACATGCTTTGGGGGGTTTGAGATGTTTCACCTTTTAGTACTGCAACCTACAGCCGGTGATATACATGTATTCTTTTACTGTCGACATGTCATGTTTAAGGTTATAAATAATGCACATAATCCTGCATAATCCAGGCACCGCGCCGGCTTCACGCGCTGTCTGTTTACTGTTCAATGGATTGGGCCCAAATATATGTATAGCGCTACATCTAGAGTACTAGTAAGGCCATGTTGATTTGATTATATGGATGACATCCTCCGGGAACTCCAAAACTGATGCGAGCGAGCGAATAAAAAAAAAGTTTGGCCAAAAAGAAAAGTTGCCTTCAGTATGAAACTAGAGTTCCTCGAACACATATCTTCGCCAAATAAACAATTTCTATGGAAGATAGTTCTTTTTGAATGATTAATGTGTATAAGTCCATATGTTATCTAGTCACATCATTAGTCTATTCTGTCGGTGTACATAATGCAGCAAATGTTTTGGCGATGTGAATGAATGTCTTTGCATAATCAGAACAATTTGTACAGGTATGAGGTTACTGTTCTATTTTGTGTTGTCATAATTACTTTCGGAGAGCTGGTTATGTTTTGGGTAGCGTTTGTATGTATGTATGTATGTATGTATGTATGTATGTATGTATGTAGAAACCAGCAAATTGAAGACCGGCTGAATGGATTGAAGTGATATTTGGTATGTGGGTAGGTCTTGGAAACCTGGAAACCACAGGAAGTCACGCCGATAATTGCATTCGTCACTCACCAAACCCCGGCCACTGTAACAGTTGTTCCTTCCAATTTACGGAACTTTTTAACTCACCAAGGGTCATCTAAGGGCCATATGTAAGGATTGCTACGACCCCCGCCTTGGTGAACGTTTGTTTCAATCTCATGAAAATAGAAAGTAAAGTTTTGCAGTCGCGAGTTAAGTCAGAGGTATTTTACAGAGTCCAAGGTTATGATTTCTGCGACTGTCCGATGACAGCCGCCTGTCACCTTTGGCGATTTGTATTTCTCGCAATGATGTCAGTTCTTTCTAGCCGACCTTTCCCTTACAACATGACATCTCTGTTAAGAGTTGAGGAATGCGTGGATAATTGACGGTGACCCTTTTGACCTAAGTGCTGTTCTTCAACATGTTGGGTTTGTCTTGTCCCAGCACTTGGTCACTTGTTGTTTTAACCTAGTTCACAGATGTAAGTACTATGTGTTACAAGCCGTCATTGTTCAATTATGTTATATTACTGACTTTACATAGTACTTATTCGTTTGTTTAGACCCATGTAGTGTTACTGGCACATGGAACACCAAGTTTCCTTGCAGTCCATCATAAGAAAATACACCTGAAGTGTCTCGTAGATATTAGCTCTACATCTTTATATCAAGTGATATTCGTCAAGTTCCCTCTACTACATTTTTACCGTTCCCATGATATAGTGTTGCTTTTATTGTTGATCTGTATATAGATATAAGCAACACTTGTATATAGATATGTTATATTTCAACTGCTATGAATCCTTTGCTGTGTGCCGTCGTATTGACATCAATTCAGCAAGCTATTTAATTGCTTAATTTTATAGATACGTGTTGGACACGGTCAGGCTTTGTATTTTGCTAACATGAACCATGACCATTTATAGGCATTTTTCAGCCAGTAGTCTCTACCAGACTCCATCCTGGCGGAATAGTACACGGATGACCTAGTAACATCCCTGGTCAATCAGAATTTCATGCTTCCAAGACAACGTCTGTTTATCAGGGATCCCCTGCTTCCACTGGCTCCTTTGACCTACTTCTTCTCTATTTTTAGACATCTATGGGTCGATTCAAGTCCTTTCAGGTGACTCCGTCACAAGTATTTTTCAACCGTTATAGAAGTTTCCCTAAGTAATTATATTAAATACAGAGTGATTTATATAATTTGCATCTCATTATGTTGATAATCATCCAAAGTACCTACCTACCAAAAACAAAAAATATCCATCAATCCCCTCAGGAGTTATCCATCTAAAAAGTTACGAAATATAACACCCACTGCAATTCCAAACAAGCTGCTAGGGGGCCCAAAATTAGACCATTGACTCCTAGTACCAACAGCTATCCACCAGTAAAAAATCACGAACCTGGCACTTCTGGAAAATTTAGGCGCAAACTTTGATGCTCACTTGCAGTACCAAAACAATTTGCCAGGAGGCCCATTATCGAACTTGACCTTCCTTTCTGTGTCCCCTACCTATCAACCAAATATCATTAACATCCATCAAGAACATCTCGAGTTATCTTGCTTACAGACAAACGCACTTACATACAAAGCCAGCTACAGCACCATAGGTAAAAGGTAGCTAAACCATTCTCGCACATGGCAATCCTTTCCACAGCCGCTACAGACCTGCCAAATATCGTGGAAATCGCCCAGCTACATTTTGACTTATGCCTCCCGAAAAAACACCAAAAAAAATACTAAGCTCGCTAATGTACCATAGGAAAACACCAGGTAACCCATTTTCGAACTAGGCATGCCTTTAAACAACCGCTACACACCTGCAAAAAATAAAAAAGTTCCATCCACAATTTCTCGAGTTATATCCTGTTGACCTACATACAGACCCAAGTCGGCAAAAACATAAGCTTCTTGGCGAAGCTAATCAAAGTGGCCAGGAAGGCTGAACATAGGACACATTGGTATACCATGATCCTCTGGACCTGAATTTTCTCTACTGGTACCTCCCCCAACCAACAATAGATTTTTTTTCTTTCCGTCCTTTCACATCTTATTCTTTGACTTTAGATTCATTTTGGCATTCTATATATGGCATTAGTTATCTGTTTTCTGATACTTTTTTTCAATCTACGGAATATTTGTGCTCATTTTACAGCTGCTTTGTACAATTTATTGTGTGGTCGAAAACTTTCTTTTTTTTTTTGGAAATGGCCGAAAATTGGTGCGAGCGCGGATGTCATCCATATAATCAAATCAACGTGGCCTAAGCGGCAATCGGAGCTCAAATTAGGCAAATTGCAGCTCGCGTACTGACCAAATATAAACGGCCCGTATGTGTTTTTAAATTACTGTTGGCACATTTCCGAGAACTGAAGCCGTATACATCTCGACCAAGGACGCTGGAGACATTTAAACATCCATTTTGTTCAGTGACTGGGCGGAAACTGTCATCTATCGCGATATTCGTTTCCATCTTGAAGGTGAGAAAGTAGCGTTAATGTCTTAGGGTCTGGTTGCTAGTAATAATTTCTAGGGGTCAAATACTTGTACAAGATATGAAACACAAAAAGGTAAGAGATCAAAGACTTTTACGGAAGAACAATGTGTCACGTATAGTTGGGTTTTTGTAGACCTCCTCTCTCTCTTTCCCCTGCCATATATTCCTTATTCTAATTATTTGATAGTTGGGCACCATACAAGATCTGGCAACCAGTTTTCTCCGCCCTTTTCTGTTTTCTACTTTTCTTGTAGTGTGATGCTCGTCCATTCTCAGATATTATCCTTTCCCTCCCTGGACAGTTCCCTGTATGATAATTTTCTCTAGATCTATACTATAATAGCTAGTCCCGATGACCATGACTCGTGGCCTTACCACTTCAAATTTCTTGCAGTACTGTATCGTATCAAGTCTCCTGTAGCAGGAAAGGATGGCGGCATTAAGCTGTCACAATACTCCTACTGCCTGGACTGTCGGGATCTTCCTGGTGTTGCTTTGTAGTTGTCATGGTGACGGCAAGGGGTTAAATGTTGGTAGGTAAATAAAATTACTTGTTAGCCTCCATAGCAGGCTTTTAGCTGGGCTTTTGGGGGAGGGAGCTTATTTTGTACTGTATTCTAATTGTGCCCGGTCTGTAACATTCACACAGCTTTAACCTGTGTCAGAGACCAAGTATAGTCAGAAGTGATATACAATAAAAAATCATCACAAAATACGCACCGAGCAGGCTATTCCAGGCTTGTAGTGTAATGTTTAGATAATTACGGAAGTCAGTGTCGTGAGACAGCACCATTTTAAAACGAACAATATTCAAATAATCATTTCCATCGCTTTAGATAACACTTACCTTATGAATACGTACTGCTGGACTCTGAATTACAGGACGCTGTATATCCGGATCCATTGCATTGTCGCATTCGTTCCTAGAGCCTAATGTACAGGATAAGGTCTAGTCTTTGAAGACATATCACCATATCACTACATAGCATATGAACGAAAACGTTTACAATGTCATCAATCCTTAATGTGTTATTCGTTTGGTTATAGGTGTTGTCTATGACGATAGCGAAGAGAGCGTACTTGTTGCGATGAGGTCTAGTGCCCGTAGCCTCAACAGCAGCAAGGACCTGACGCTGACCGGCTTTCAGCTTGATAAAAGCACACCAGGGTGTCCCCTTCACCAAGGTGAGTGGCCATTGTAATATTTTTGCTCAGCAAGAACTTCAATGACATGAAGAAAGTTCACACCAAATGCAAAGCACCATAACCGTCAGAGAATTTTCTTATAGGGTATTGACGTCAGAGCATTTTCTTATAGGGTGTTGACGTCATAGGCTACAAATTTAAGAGAGAAAGTAATCATGTTTTCCAAGTATAAGGTATAGGCATTTGTAAACAATGTCTATGTGATAAGACTGTAAAAAGATTCAGTTTGCAGACGCGTACTTTACTCTCCAGTTCGTGAACAGGACCCGCTGCACGCCCTGATTCTGATGGCCCCCCTCCCCTCACCCTGTACCTGCGGAGCTGCAGACGTGCCACAACTGGCTCCCGTGGTTGTGCGCATGTACCAACCGGATCCGGATACACCGGCTCTCCGCTCCAGGGTGCTAGACATGTTCCCGTCCCCAGAGCAACAGGCAACCATGTTGTTTGACGTCATGGAGGCCCTGGGCTGGAGGGAGACGTATATGCTGTACAACAAGCGGTCAGGTGAGTGAGAAGTATAGATCACATGTGCTGTGAATAAATGCACCAGCTAGGTGCCGGTGGTCAATGATATTAACAACTTGGTGCCCGGTCAGGAAACGGTCCTGAAACCATAAAACGTACCTGCAGTACAAAGTCAGTTGACTGGACAGGTCTGCCCTCCGAGTTTCCTCAACTACAATCTGCCAGTTCAATGAGCATTATCACTTTGTATGTTGCGTTGATTGGCAAATAGTGTCATATAAACAGTGTCCTGTTTCTCTAAGTTTTCATACCCTTAGCTCTAGATTTCCTTAATCATGCTGCGCACTGAGGAGTAGCCTGACGTACAGAGATCTACCAAGACAGCACTGCTGAATAGTCAATGATTGCTTGACCCAATCACAAATTCTCTCACCATTTTGCAGAGTTCTACAGCTGCTTTAAAGCCATGCTGAATGAGGCTGCCTCCCGCATGTTTTACCTCTGGTCTCAGGATGTTCCACCTGACAAGGAGGACGGCGACGCCTTGGGCGCCATTTTGCATGACGTCAGCACTTCGGGGCGGAAGAATGTCCTCCTGATGACAAGCGCTGATGTAGTGGCCGTCATCCTGGACAAGGTCAGAGATCAAAACGTTTCTATTAGCGTGGACTGTCTCATAAAAGAGAATTTGTGTTGGTGATTAGCAGTATGAAGACCATCGGATCAACATCCCGAAGACCAGACGTATAATGCTAAAACATTCAATGGTGATTTTTGACGTTCAACATGGTTATGTTTTTGGCCAATTCGTACATCATTAACCACTGGTGACGTCGTCAGTACTCGATGCCTCTAACTGGCTTGTATGTTACAAGTTACGTCTTTGTTTCCCAAAAGGCCACCGAAATGTTGCTGCTTACATCTGAGAGCCACTGGATCGTTACAAGCGTTGTGAGTACTCATTATAGTAAGATTTAGTTTGATGCTGAAGAGACGCACCGTAGTAAAATCCTTATTAATTCTTTAATGGTAATGGGAAGATGGGTTAGATAGGAGCGAAAAGTTTAACGGGGGATGGCTGATGCTTGTATTGGTAATTTTGAGAAAAGGCGGTGTAGATACAGTACATATCGGACCTAGCAAGTCTGGAAGCCAGACTAGCCGGCGATGTATTGAAACGAATGTCTAAGAAAGTAAAACTTCTTTATTTCTGCAGGATGTCCGAGAAAGTCAGCTGCAGAGCGCACGGAACAGTGGAGCCCTCCTGACCCTGCTCCGCCCCTTCCCTGAGACAGCCCCGCCCTGGGGACGTGATGCACCTGATGAACAGCTGTCTTACAGGACGCGGCTGGCTTTGGACGCAGTCAAGCTCGTGTCTAGCCTGTCTCCGGACCTGGTCACGGGGTACTCCCGGAGGTCGGACAGGGAGGGCTCTCTTTACCCGAGAGAGGGGGACTGCGGTGCAGGAATGACAGACTATATATCAGAGGTAAGGCGTTGTTGGACTGTTCCTTACCCCCAAATCTAGATCTGAATCATAAATAGTATAGTGTTGGATGTGACAGGTAGAAATCGCCAACTTATTGGAGAGTGTACAGGGCTGCGGAATTTAGCACTTTGCCACAATATATCACTTGCAATGAGGGCACAGGAGGTATTCTGTACTTGGCGAGAGACCAAGGACGGGAAAATGTACAACATATGTCAATTGAACAGAACGTCTAATGCCTTCCTATAATTTTCCAGTACAGTTTCTTGGGTTTCAGCGGACACGTGTCATTTGACAGCTGTGGAAAGAGAAAGATCGTGACGGTCTTCGTCGATGAGTATCTTCAAGGGGAGTCGAAACAGGTTCGCACCACTGATCATTATTCTATTATGTAAGAGATGGAGAGAGAGCCCGGAAGGGGGGGTAGAGTGTTTTTTTGTGTTTTTTTATGTGTGTGTATGTATGTGTGTGTGTGTGTGTGTGTGTGTGTGTGTGTGTGTGTGTGTGTGTGTGTGTGTGTGTGTGTGT
>NC_049993.1:4522732-4523532 GCF_000003815.2 Branchiostoma floridae | reverse complement strand
TTGCATGGGAGTAACGGAATAAAAAAGAGGATTTCGGATACTTGGATAATTGTCATGTTGCATGCCGTTTAGACTGCCTGATTGAATCCACATAAACCACAACTGTCAACAGGTGGGGACCTGGACTACAGAGGGGACAACTGAGATCCAGTCCGGATGGCAGAAACCCACCGAAACTCACCTGCTCTCGGGACGGCATCTCCTAGTCTATACCGCACTGGTAATCTACGTCTTTACTTCACTTCTTTTTTAAGAGCAACCTCAAGTGTTTCTTAAGTGGATTATTTCAATGCGATCATGAGCTATGTCGAATCCACCTTGCTTTGCAGAGTAAACCATTCTTCATGAAGAAACCAGGCAAAAGTGGTGAGGTTGGGTCCACTCCGTACCACGGCTATCATCTGGACCTGCTGGAGATGCTGGCTTCGCACCTGAACTTCACCTGGAACATCACTCGGATTGGTAGTAGAAACCGGGAGATTGTTGCAGATGCGGCTAAGTCGAAGAAGGTGGGTCCTCGCCACTCTTCTGAACAAGTATCTCAACAGATAAAGCGAGACATAGACTTCATTTACCCAATCCTTGATTTAGCGTACAATGCTGACTCCCTCAGCAGCACTGATTGCGGCACGGAAAGTTTTTTTGTGTTTTCCAGTACATACAATAGAACGTATAGGGACATTGACATTAAATAGATGCTACTCTGCAATCTGACATACCCTTGTCCGAATCAGCTGTTGGCGTCAAGAGTGAACGGTCTTACTTATTTCTCAATTCCAACAGTATGACTTGCTTCTGGT
>NC_049993.1:4513383-4518988 GCF_000003815.2 Branchiostoma floridae | reverse complement strand
GAGTTTTGATGGAATTCTAATGGGCTAAATCCAAACGCAATTCATATAACAGTAGCTCTTTTCTAATCTGGATTAGTTCTCTTATGTTCCTCGTCCAGATTATCCTGAGTTTCTACATTGAAGTGACCACATCAATGACTTATTTGATATGGTCACATGACCATATGGTTGTGTGATCCGTAGAAACCAAGTAACCATATCAATGACTTATTTCGGAGTGTCGAAAGCACTGAAAAGATTTCCCTATCTTACAATGCATCTTTTATTCTTGTTGTTCCGAGGGATGAAGTTGTGGCTGTACCTTGTCCTTCACAGATGAGGTCCTCTTCAACACGTCCCGTCAGGCACTTGAGCGCGCTGCTAAGGGCGACTTTATCTTCATCTCCCCAACCACCTACGAGTACGAGATCCTCAACGACAGGTGCGACATGGTCATCCTCACCGACGAGTACTTCTTCAAGTACCAAGTCGCACTTCCGTTTCCGGTTGGTTCACCCTACCGGGCCGAGATCAACCAGGCCCTGATGAAGATGACAGAGGACGGGCAGATGGACGCCCTTGTCAACAGGTGATTTTATGTTGATAGAGATACTGCAATGGTTAAGAACATACTACATTGTATTAGGTCAGCCACATCAAGGTATATGGCATTTGCTCCTGGAGCTGACGTTACAGCCGCCACGCTGCTTTGCTGGTTTAAATTGCTGTTCTATTACTTGGTTGCTTGCTTGCTTGGTCGGCTGGTTGCTTTCCTTCCAAATATTTATATTTCAGCCATACCATAGGTATGGTGAAATATATTGTTATATTGCAATCCCCATACATAGTATGGGATGCAATATACTGTTTTTCCTTTGTTTCTCCTCCTGTCAAATCTTAAAACCCCTTCAACTTTTTCATTTTTTGGCCAAATGAGCTGAAATTTGGCAGGGAGGTAGAGATAGCAAATACCCCCAGGTGTTTTTTTCACTTTTTTGATAGAGGCCTTAGAATTTATGATATTTAGGGGTTTTGGTCATTTTTAGACAAAATAAGTATATTTTGGGCCCCTGTGCCCTGGTATTACAAGCTAATGACCTGAAATTTGGTACAGAGGTGTATTGGACATATAAGCACAGAAAACCATCAACACTTTCTTCATAGATCACTTAAAAAATGAGTTATTTTACGGGTTTTGGCCATTTTTGACTAAAAATGTATATTTTTGGCTCCTATGCGCTTGTATTAAAACCAAATGACCTGAAATTTGGTACATAGGTGCGTTTGACATATGACCACAGAACCCCATCAACCCTTTATTCATTGTTTACTCCAAAAATTAGTTATTTTAGGGTTTTTGGTCATTTTTGACTAAAAATGTATATTTTGGGCTCCTATGCCCTTGTATAGAAACCAAATGACCTGACATTTGGTACAGAGGTGCATTGAACATATGCTCACAGGACCCCATTGACACTTTCTTCATAGATCACTTCAAAAATGAGTTATTTTAGTGTTTTTTGCCATTTTTGACTAAAAATGTATATTTTTGGCTTCTATGCCCTTGTATGTAAACCAAATGACCTGAAATTTGGTAAAGAGGTAAATTAGACATATGGCAACAGGACCCCATCAACACTTTCTTCATAGAGCACTTATAAAATGAGATAATTTGGGATTTTTAGCCATTTTTAACTAAAAAATGTATATTTTTGGCTCCTATGCCCTTATATTGAAACCAAATGACCTAAAATTCGGCATGAAGGTGTGTAGGACAAGTGCCCACAGTACTTCATTTTCCCTTTGAGCAAACATTACTTCAAATTGTTGAATTTTGGGATTTTTTCAATGATAAAGATGGATTGCAATATGCTGTATTTGCTCCTAAGCAAATGTCGGCCTTTCTAGTATTCGTAATTATATTGCAATCCATACATAGTATGGGATTGCAATATATTGTTTTTCCTTTCGTTCTCCTCCTGTCAAATCTTCAAATGGATTCAACTTTTTCATTTTTGGGCCAAATGAGCTGAAATTTGGCAGGGTGGTAGAAGTAGCAAATACCCCCAGGCGTTTTTTTTCACTTTCTTGATAGAGGCCTTAGAATTTATGATATTTAGGGTTTTTGGTCATTTTTAGACAAAATATGTATATTTTGGGCCCCTGTGCCCTTGTATTACAAGCTAATGACCTGAAATCTGGTACAGGGGTGCATTGGACACATGAGCACAGGAAACCATTAACACCTTCTTCATAGATCACTTCAAAAATTAGTTATTTTAGGGTTTTTGGCCATTTTTGACTAAAAATGTATATTTATGGCTCCTATGCCCTTGTATTAAAACCAAATGACCTGAAACTTGGTACATAGGTGCGTTTGACATATGACCACAGAACCCCATCAACGCTTAATTCATTGTTTACTCCAAAAATGAGTTATTTTAGGGTTTTTGGCCATTTTTGACAAAAAATGTATATTTTTGGCTCCTATACCCTTGTATGAAAACCTAATGACCTGAAATTTGGTACAGAGGTGCATTGAACATATGCTCACAGGACCCCATTGACACTTTCTTTATAGATGACTTCAAAAATGAGTTATTTTAGGGTTTTCAGTCATTTTTGACTAAAAAATGTATATTTTTGGCTTCTATGCCCTTGTATGTAAACCAAATCACCTGAAATTTGGTAGAAACGTAAATTGGACATATGGCAACAGGACCCCATCAACAATTTCTTCATAGAGCACTTATAAAATGAGTTATTTTGGGATTTTTAGCCATTTTTAACTAAAAAATGTATATTTTTGGCTCCTATGCCCTTATATTGAAACCAAATGACCTAAAATTCGGCATGAAGGTGTGTAGGACAAGTGCCCACAGAACTTCATTTTCTCATTGAGCAAACATTACTTCAAATTGTTGAATTTGGGGATTTTTTCAAGGATGAAGATGGATTGCAATATGCTGTATTTGCTCCTAAGCAAATGTTGGCCTTTCTTTTTATATTGCAATCCATACGTAGTATGGGATTGCAATATATTGTTTTTCCTGAGTTTCTCCTGTCAAATCTTCAGACCCCTTTAACTTTTTCATTTTTAGGCCAAATGAGCTAAAATTTGGCATGGGGGTAGGGATATCAAATACCCCCAGGTGTTTTTTTTCACTTTTTTGATAGAGGCCTTAGAAATTTTGATATTTAGGGTTTTTGGTCATTTTTAGACAAAATATATATATTTTGGGCCCCTGTGCCCTGGTATTAAACCCTAATGACCTGAAATTTGGTACAGATGTGCATTAGACATATGAGCGCAGAAAGCCATCAACACTTTCTTCAGAGACCACTTCAAAAATTATTTATTTGGGGGTTTTTGGCCATTTTTTACTAAAAATGTCTATTTCTGGCTCCTTTGCCCTTGTATGTAGGCTAAATGACCTGAAATTTGGTACATAGGTGCGTTTGACATATGACCACAAAACCTCATCAACGCTTTATTCATTGTTTTCTCCAAAAATGAGTTATTTTAGGTTTTTTGGCCATTTTTGACTAAAAATATATATTTTTTGCTCCTATTCCCTTGTATAGAAACCAAATGACCTGAAATTTGATACAGAGGTGCATGGAATATATGCTCACTGGACCCCATGGACACCTTCTTCATAGATCACTTAAAAAAATAGTTATTTTTGGGTTTTCGGTCATTTTTGACTAAAAATGTATATTTTTAGCTTCTATGCCCTTGTAAGTAAACCAAATGACCTGAAATTTGGTACAAGGGTAAATTGGACGTATGACAACAGGACCCAATCAACACTTTCTTCATAGATCACTTATAAAATGAGTTATTTTGGGATTTTTAGCCATTTTTAACTAAAAAATGTATATTTTTGGCTCCTATGCTCTTGTATTGAAACCAGTTGACCTAAAATTCGGCATGAAGGTGTGTAGGACAAGTGCCCACAGTACTTCATTTTCCCTTTGAGCAAACATTACTTCAAATTGTTGAATTTTGGGATTTTTTCAAGGATGAAGATGGATTGCAATATGCTGTATTTGCTCCTAAGCAAATGTCGGCCTTTCTAGTGTTTCTTCTTTCTTTCTTTCTTTCTCCTGTCAAATCTTCAGAACACGGTATCTCCGTTGTTCCTCAAGCGAATGACTTGAAATTTGGCACAAGGGTAGAGTGGGCCAATACCCTCGGGCGTTTTTTTCATTTTTTCCATATCTGTCTCTTAAATGATTTTATTAAGGTTTTTTGGTCATCTTAAGACCAAAACTGTATATTTGGGCCCCCTGTACCCTGGTATTATAACCGAATGAGCTGAAATTTGGCACAGATGTGCCTTGATAAGTCCCCCATATAGATTCAATATCAGTTTTGGTGTACAGTATAAGGAAATGCTTATTTTTGCGATTTTTTGGTCATTTTTTTACCAAAAAAGGACACTTTTGGCTCCTGTACCTTTGTTTTAGAACCGGATGACCTGAAATTTAGTATAGGAGTGCCCTAGACATGTGCGCACATGGATTCAATAACACTTGAGGCAGACTGTACAACAAAATGCTTAATTTTGCGATTATTTGGCCATTTTATGACCAAAAACGTACACTTTTGGCTCTGGTGCTCTGGTTTTAAAACCAAATGACCTAAGTTTTGGTAAAAGGGTGCAGTAGATATTTATTCAAATGACACATGTACAATTTTTGTCATAAACTACTTCAAAATGATATATTTGGTGATTTTTTGGGTCATTTTCCAATAGCCAGAGGGGTCAATGACCTTAAGGTCGTTGACCCCCAGCTGCAGATTGCACCTACTGGCATCTATGTCTATTTAATCTAATTAGATAGGTAACCAATCACTTAGCCTGAATCTATATCCTAAAAAGGGGGAGGTGGCAGCCAATCAGTGAGCCAGGTGTCATCTGGAAGAGTCCATTCTTACACGGAGGGGTTCATTTTTTTTAAATTCATCATTGGACTGGTGAAGTCTTTCAGTGGGTGTATTATTGGACAGGTCTATTTCGCAATTTTACAGAAAGTGTGCTGGAAGAGTCTATTCTCACACGGAGGGGGGATTTTTTTGAAATTCATATTTTGGACTTTGGTGACTTCTAGTTTGTCAAAGTCTTTCAGTAGGGTTATTTTTGGACTGGTCTAATTTGCAATTTTACATGGGTGTGCTGGAAGAGTCCATTCTTGCATTGAGGGGGGCTTTTTTAAAAATCCATTTTTTTGGACTTCAGTGATTATGTCAAAGTCCTATTTTAGCGGATTTATTTTTGGACTGCTCTACTTTACATGGAAGAGTCCATTTTTTGCACACGGAAGGGGTCTATTGTGAAAATTCACATAGGGTGCACTGGAGTCCATTCTTGAACGGGGGAATTTTGTAAGATTCATTCTTGTCGTTCATTTCGAGAAGTTACTGTTAGAATGTTCGATTTCCGCACAGGGGTGATTTGGAACAGTTCAATTTTGCATGGGAACGGGTATGGCTGAAATATGCTGTATTTGCTCTGAAGCAAATGTCGGCCTTTCTAGTTATAGAACTTTACTCTATTAGAATTGGAAGATATTTTTCTCGGAGTGACAAAATATCTTTACTTAGAGCACCCCATAGTGT
>NC_049993.1:4491003-4506350 GCF_000003815.2 Branchiostoma floridae | reverse complement strand
AGGGGAATCAAAACAGGTTAACAGCTTCGCATCATATTTATTTTGAGAGTCTCTCTCTCTCTCTCTATCTCTCTCTCTCTCTCTCTCGTTCTCTCTCTCTCTCTCTCTCTCTCTCTCTCTCTCTCTCTGTGTGTGTGTGTGTGTGTGTGTGTGTGTGTATGTTCGTGTCAGTGTATGAGGAGCCAAGTGCATGTAACTCGTTGATTGAATGGATATTTCTGTCAGCAGGTGGGGACCTGGACTGCAGAAGACGCGGCTGAGATCCAGTCCGGATGGCAGAAACCCACCGAAACTCACCTCCTCTCGGGACGGCACCTCCGAGTCTATACTGGTCTGGTAAGCTACGTCTTTACTTCACTCAAGACCAATATTTGAGGTGTCAAGTGTTCTTGGATCATTTAACTACAATCCGTCACCAGTTATGCTGAATCCATCTTGCTTTGCAGAGTAAACCATTCTTCATGAAGAAACCAAGCAAAAGTGGTGAGGCTGGGTCAACTCCGTATCAAGGCTATTTTGTAGACATGCTGGAGATGCTAGCTTCGCGCCTGAACTTCACCTGGGACATCACGCTTGGTAGTAGGGTGCGGCCTAGGATCATAGCAGCGGCTGAGTCGAAGAAGGTGGGTCCTCACCTTTTTTTTTTTGCTCTTTTTCCTGCACGAGTGTCTCACGAGATGAAGCAAAACAAAGACAGATCATTTGTTCATTTCGTCCGCCGTAGGAGTTTACATGTATTATTATTGGTTTGGTTATGATTGTAGTCTGTTTCGATATTAGTCGTATTTTCGTGTCTAAATTATAGGTGATAAGTTTACTTCCACGTGAAAATTCCCAATTTTGTGCATGTCATTTTTAAATGAAAAATTGTCTCCCAAAACAATTGCGAAAACTAGAGACATTTAAGAAACTGAAACTCGGTTGTTGCGATAGCTGGCGTGATATCCTTCATTCCCATACAAGCAAACATTTCCTGGAGGATGAGAAAAAATTCTTTTATCTGGAATGGTGGTCCTGAAAGGGTTGGGAGAAAAACTTTGTAGAACTCTGTGGAAAACGGTGGTCTGAACCTTGTCAACCTCTATGCCCACGCTCTGACACTTCATGCAAACTGATAAATTGTGGGGTTCCCCAGGGATCAATTCTGGGACCCTTATTGTTTTTAATATATGTTAATGATCTTGCTGAAGCATCCAAAATATTCTTTTTTATCCTATTTGCTGATGATACAAATCTCTTCCTCTCACATGCAGACTATGATTCGTTAATACGTCTAACCAATCAGGAATTAGAAAAAGTCATCACATGGTTCGAAACCAACAAGCTATCTGTTAATATTAAAAAGACGTACTATCTTATCTTTTGTAGTAAAAACAAGACTTATGATAAGAAAAATACCAAAATCTTCCTAAAGAACCTTCCTCTCTCCCAAGAATGCCAGGCTAAGTTCCTAGGAGTACTTATTGATGATCGGCTAACATGGAAACCCCACATTGCTATGATATTAAATAAAATTTCAAAAACTATCGGGATCATAGGGAAAATTAGACATCTTTTATCCCAGAGAACCTTGATAACCATATATAACAGTCTAATCTATCCATATCTCATTTATTGTAGTATTGTTTGGGGAAACGACTATAAAACTTCTCTACACCCTTTATTAATTCTACAGAAAAAATTTCTACGCATTGCGACATGTTCGAGTTTCTATACTCACTCTTCACCACTATTTGAGAAACTTAGAATTTTGAATATCTATGACGTTAACAGATTTCAGCTTGCTCTATTCACAGCCCAACACATAAACCATACTCTCCCCGATACCTTTGACAGCTTTCTTAATTTTCACTCGCAGTTTCACAATTATCAAACTCGCCAAAGCACAAATCTGCACATCCCCCTATTCAGAACCTCTCTTGCCCAAATGTCTGTTAAATACAAGTGTGTTAAAATATGGAACGATCTTCCCCCCTCCCTTAAGAATCTTACCTCCTCTCTCCTGACTTTTAAACGTAATCTGAAAATCCATCTGTTAATCCATCCGAGCCCCCTGTAGTAGCCACAGTTTTTTTTAAATCATATTATCTTAATTCATTCCATTATTTGATCATCCTTATTGCACTATTATCATTTTCTAAGTATTATGCTGATTTATTATTTATTGTTAAGTCAAACCATTAATTACATGGTTTTCCTTATTGCATCATTATCATTTTCTACATATTACGTTACTTTATCATTCATTGTTAATTCATACCATTAATTACTTGTTTATCCTTATTGTATCATTATTATTCTATGTATTACTTTACTTTATTATTATATATCATAATCAATTTTGTTTAGTTTAAAGGAGGAGGGCTAAGTATAAGCTTCCCAAGCTTTTTCCCTCCTCCTGCACCTGTTTTATCCATTGTTTTCGTTTTGTGTTTTAATGTAACACTTGTGTGCGAATAAACAAACAAACAAACAAACAAACAAACACTTAAAGCATCCTGGGTACCCAAACTGTTTTTTAACCCAGACTGGTTTACAGCTTGTATACTACATACTCATCCCTGTATTGATAGTACATTGTTTCCCTTTTATCAGTTAAAATCTGCACAAGACCTCGAAGTAAGTCCAGTATAAGACGTATTTTATAGGAATATTAGTCATTACATAAATACTACTATTCATACAACCTGGCATACCCTTTCTTCGAATTAGCTGTTGGCTTCAAGAATTAACGGCCTTCCCTACTTGTCGATTTCCACAGTATGACTTGCTTCTAGTTGGCATGGCCATGCGCACTGGATATGCAGGCTGGGAAAAAGTCGAGTACTCCATCCCAATACGGACACGTGGTTACTTCCTGACCATGAAGAAGTCAAATCGTCATGAAGGTCAAGGCATCTTCCAGTTCATGGGACCATTTTCTGCGGAGGTGCGTATCAAAAACATTTTCAACCATGCATCTCATTAGTTGGTCAGTCAGTTTCGAATTCATGGCAGCAAGCCTTATCCTCCCAATCAAAGATCGTTTTGTCTTTCGCAGGTGTGGCTCACCTTTGTGGCCGCTGTTGTGGGAGTGAGTCTTGTCATGGCTGCAAACGGCCGTCTGAACCCGTACGAGTGGTCCAAGGCAGCTGGGCGAGGAGAGGTGTCAGAGAAGGAGGCAGACAACCTCAGCCTCGTCAACAGTCTCTGGTAGGTTCGTTCGTGACTAGCAGCTTTTGACGTGGAAGCCATCCGTGAGCCTATAGCATATTAACATAAACGATTTGAATAACCCTTTGCTAGTTATGACCCTGTAAAGAGTAAACCCATTCACTTTTTCTCCATTGTTGATCTAATGTTAGACGTTGTTGTATGAGACATATAGCTTTTTGCTGTCTGTCTTCCTGTAGGTCTACCTTTGGAGCTGCTGTGTGTCAGGGGCAGGAGTTTCTTCCCCGATCATCCGCAGGAAGAGTCATAGTCGGTGCCTGGTGGTTCGTGATCCTGGTTATGGTCGCATCTTACACTGGCGAGCTACAGGCTACTGTATTTCGTATAACTGAAGAAGCGTTGTGTTGATGTTCTTATGATAAAGCCAACATAGTATTCAATAAAACCAACAAATAAAACTAAAGGTTGTGTGTCCAGATAAAATGACGTAGCATATTTTCATAGTCACCGTACTTTTGTCGTTATTCGATAACGCTTGTTGTTTTTTTCTTGGACGTGCTACTTCTCCAGCCAACTTAGCTGCCTTCCTGTCCAGACCATCAACAGAGCGGAGCATCAGGAGCCTGGCTGATCTGGCTCGGCAGACGGACGTGCCGTACGGGACCTACAAGAAATATACATTAGTCAAGTTCATGAAGAATTCTCAAGAGGAACCTTTTAAGACCATCGGTCGATATCTCGACCAAAATTCAGGTAATGAAGCTGCAGTACCAAGGGAAGCCGCTAGGGGGCCCAAAATCTAATCACTTCCAGCTTTCATCACACCCTACCAACACACCAAGTATGAAACCAATCCATCCAGCCGTTCTTGAGTTATCTTGTTGACAGACAGACAGACAGACACACACACACACACAAACGCTGGGTAAAATATAACCTCCATGACATTTCATGGAGGTAATAACCTTGTGATTAACATATTTGGGAGTCATTGAACTCTTATTTTATGAAAGCAATGTCATTGTACCAGACCCGGTTATTCAAATACTTGGTGTCCTTTCCGAGAGTCGAAATTGTCGTTGTATTGTGTCCGTCACAGACGAGGTCCTCTTCAACACGTCCCGTCAGGCATTTGAGCGCGCTGCTAAGGGCGACTTTATCTTCATCTCCCCAACCACCTACGAGTACGAGATCCTCAACGAGAGGTGTGACATGGTCATCCTCACCGACGAGTACTTCTTCAAGTATGAGGTCGTATTTCCGTTTCCGGTTGGTTCACCCTACCGGGCCGAGATCAACCAGGCCCTGATGAAGATGACAGAGGACGGGCAGATGGACGCCCTTACGAACAGGTGACCTTATGTTGATAGAGATGTTGCTGTCAAGGTAAAGAACATGCTATTAGGTCAACCACATCAAGGTATATGGCATTTTCTCATGAAGCTGTCGACATGTCGTCACAGCCGCCACGCTGCTTGACTGATTAATTGCTTGGTTGCTTTATTGCTTGCTTTCTAGCTTGGTTGGTTGGTTGCTTTCTTGTTGCATGATAGGTTGCTTTCTTGCTTGCTTTTTTACTTGTTTGGTCGCTTTCTTGCCATGGTTGGTTGCTTTGTTGCTTACTTGGTTTCGGTCAATCTCCGTCGACCTTGTTCACAGAATGACCCTTTCTATCTCCAGCAGTGACGTCAGGATCTAGGAACACACTACTTTTGCAGGAGGCGGTCATAAGTATCAGAAAGTCTATGTCGCCCCCCGTCTCTGTTGAGTGTGGGCCGTTGGGCTCTAATTTACACTGCCTCCTTCACTCCTCGCGCGAAGGAATCCTGTTTTGAGTCTAGGATTTTGACTTTGTCCAACGAAATGGAATTTCTCGGAGACTCTAGGTGTATATGTGTGCACTTTGTAACTGGAACATCTAGGCCTTTCTGGAACGCAGACCATCGGGATAAAGAGAGAGAGAAAGACCACCTGATTCAGGCACTGAAAGTGTGTAGCTACCCAGAATGCGCGATCAAAAAGGCCACTACACCTAAGTCACAACTTGAAAATAACACCACTCAAAACCGGTCTTCTACCAAAACAAACAGAGGCTTAGTTGTTTTGCCCCATTTGAAAGGAACCTCAGAAGCCCTTAGCTGGGTTTTCAACAAATATGGGATTAAGACTTGCTGCAAACCGACAGGTACGCTCCAGAATTTCCTAGTGGCACCTAAGGACAAAACGTCTAAAGAAAGTAGATGTGGGGTAGTGTACCACATCGCGTGTCAAGGGCAAACTAACAAAAGCCCATGTAAGGAAATTTACATTGGACGCCCAGGTATGGGAAGAGGAGGCCGGGCAGACCGGCAGCAACATACATAGACTAGGAAAGACACAGGCCTTGAAGTTAACAGCCTACATCGAGCAATGATTGACAGGTACACATGGTCTGCCATCATGACTCGAGACCGGATTGACTCGCCTTAAGCAAGTAATTAGCACATTGGTGAGGCGGAAGGTGCACTGAAAACAAGGTTCCGGCGAACATCGGCGTCCTAGCTCTGTCAACTCTGAGGTGTCGCGACATATACACCTAGAGTCTCCGGGACATTCCATTTCGTTGGACAAAGTCAAATTCCTAGAATCAGAACAGGATTTCTTCTTGCGAGGAGTGAAGGAGGCAGTGTACGTTAGAGCCCACAGGCCCACACTCAACAGAGACGGGTGGGGGCGACATAGACTTTCTGATACTTATCACCCCCCTCCTGCAAAAGTGGTGTGTTCCTGACGTCACTGCTGGACATAGAAAGGGTCATTCTGTGAACAAGGTCGACGGAGATTGACCGAACATTTAGAGGGGTAAGTCCCTATAGTTTAAATCAGTGTTGGAAGTACAGTGATACCAATTTTTCTATAATGTATTCTACCAACACAGATTCATGCTAATTTTATAACCATTATGAGACACACGTATGTACTTAAATGCCCGCCGTTTTCGTACTAAAGACTGTCATTTAATTTCCTTCCAAATTGCCACAGAACTTTACCCTATTAGAATTGTAAGAATTTTTTTCTCGGGGTGATAAAATATCTTTATTAGTTTACTCTTTTACTATATCATTTTACAAAACGTTACTCACTGAGACTTTTCTCATTCTTTCACAGATGGTTTAACAAGAAGATGTACAAATGTTCCACTGGCTCCACTCAAGAGGGCGTGCTGGATATGGAGCAATTGAATGGGGCTTTCTACTATCTCATGATTGGGATGGGGACCTCCATCTTAGTCTTCGCACTGGAATGGGTGCATTTTAAGTTCAAGAAGGGGCGTTCAAGCGACCCTGCCAATAGAGGTGACCGCGTGTAGTTAAAGCGAGTTTGGCCAGGTGTAAGAAGTAAAAGCGTGGTCAGTTCAAGGAGTTTGTCAATTAACCTGCAATCACGCTTGCTTTTATTGCTTGAAATATGCCACCGAAAAATCATATATCAGATGACAATTGGAAATGTGTTGTCTGCATGAATAACCGACTTTTATTGTAACTTGTGCCTCTGTGGGCCAAGTACAGGTCGTCAACAACTATTGAGTCAAGACATAAACGTAATATACTAGTATACTAATAATGTGCATATATACTACTACTACGTATACACTCAGGTTTGCCTTTTCGCTTTTTATGATCAGTACAATACAAACATACAAATTTTGTTACAGATGGTTTAAACGATTGTATTAATGTGGATACATATTTGTGTATAATAGGCGGAATAACTATAGCATAATTTGCAGTCTACGACAAAACGAAAATCCTCTTGTATCCTGTTTTGGCTGCCCTGTCGGCAGATTCGTCAGTTTAGATAATTATGCTTACGTCATGATTTCAAAATTGTGTAGTTTTGTTCTAATATTATTGTGTTATGCATTATCAACATTCATGTACACGTTCTCACTGTATAGAAGCAGCAAACATGTGAAAAGATTGCTGTCATTTAAAACATGCTGCATGTGAAACTGCAACCAGATATGTTAACCGTATTCAGACGCTTGAACACAATCGGGTGTTTTCGAGCTGTTGTTTGTATTGCAGAAGTACGAATGCACGTAAAGTAACTTTAACGCTTCCTGTTGAAAGTGTAGACCATGTTGTATATTCAGGCTACTAGGCCACTGAACAACGCTGAATAAACGTCACTAATTGTGTAGTCGATGTAATACTGTAACAACAGGCTCTGTGTAGTGTCATTCGGAGGTTTTCATGGGTTGCAAAAGTTTCTCATTGGTCAGTGTCTCTTTTCATACCATAATGATATCAATGATACCAACGTGTTCTTATTTAGACATGACTAGTCTTGCATGGAATGGTTCCATAGTCATTGGAAGTTTCAGCCGGGCCATGGGACAGACTCGAACTGTACATAAAATTGACAAGGATTCAATTCAACATATGACTATTTAACGCAGTTAAACAAAATTACTCGTGCCATTACAATCATTAGGTGCATGCATAATGTATATTGACATTAAAGTTAGACCTAGGCGAAATTCAAACAAGAGTTAGCAGTCAGCTGCAGTGAAAACCTGTGAACAGTACAGTAGCATGGCAAAGTAGGTACAAGACCATGTTTGGTATAAAAATTGAAATAAAAGAAATACCAGAAGGGACATGCTTTGGGGGGTTTGAGATGTTTCACCTTTTAGTACTGCAACCTACAGCCGGTGATATACATGTATTCTTTTACTGTCGACATGTCATGTTTAAGGTTATAAATAATGCACATAATCCTGCATAATCCAGGCACCGCGCCGGCTTCACGCGCTGTCTGTTTACTGTTCAATGGATTGGGCCCAAATATATGTATAGCGCTACATCTAGAGTACTAGTAAGGCCATGTTGATTTGATTATATGGATGACATCCTCCGGGAACTCCAAAACTGATGCGAGCGAGCGAATAAAAAAAAAGTTGCCTTCAGTATGAAATCAAAGTGGCCAGGAAGGCTGAACATAGGACTAAACACACATTGGTATACCATGATCCTCTGGACCTGAATTTTCTCTACTGGTACCTCCCCCAACCAACAATAGATTTTTTTTTCTTTCCGTCCTTTCACATCTTATTCTTTGACTTTAGATTCATTTTGGCATTCTATATATGGCATTAGTTATCTGTTTTCTGATACTTTTTTTCAATCTACGGAATATTTGTGCTCATTTTACAGCTGCTTTGTACAATTTATTGTGTGGTCGAAAACTTTTTTTTGGGGGGGGGGGGGGATGGCAAAAAATTGGTGCGAGCGCGGATGTCATCATTGTAATCAAATCAACGTGGCCTAAGCGGCAATCGGAGCTCAAATTAGGCAAATTGCAGCTCGCGTACTGACCAAATATAAACGGCCCGTATGTGTTTTTAAATTACTGTTGGCACATTTCCGAGAACTGAAGCCGTATACATCTCGACCAGGGACGCTGGAGACATTTAAACATCCATTTTGTTCAGTGACTGGGCGGAAACTGTCATCTATCGCGATATTCGAAGGTGAGAAAGTAGCGTTAATGTCTTAGGGTCTGGTTGCTAGTAAAAATTTCTAGGGGTCAAATACTTGTACAAGATATGAAACACAAAAAGGTAAGAGATCAAAGACTTTTACGGAAGAACAATGTGTCACGTATAGTTTGGTTTTTGTAGACCTCCTCTCTCTCTTTCCCCTGCCATATATTCCTTATTCTAATTATTTGATAGTTGGGCACCATACAAGATCTGGCAACCAGTTTTCTCCGCCCTTTTCTGTTTTCTACTTTTCTTGTAGTGTGATGCTCGTCCATTCTCAGATATTATCCTTTCCCTCCCTGGACAGTTCCCTGTTTGATAATTTTCTCTAGATCCATACTATAATAGCTAGTCCCCGATGACCATGACTCGTGGCCTTACCACTTCAAATTTCTTGCAGTACTGTATCGTATCAAGTCTGTAGCAGGAAAGGATGGCGGCATTAAGCTGTCACAATACTCCTACTGCCTGGACTGTCGGGATCTTCCTGGTGTTGCTTTGTAGTTGTCATGGTGACGGCAAGGGGTTAAATGTTGGTAGGTAAATAAAATTACTTGTTAGCCTCCATAGCAGGCTTTTAGCTGGGCTTTTGGGGGAGGGAGCTTATTTTGTACTGTATTCTAATTGTGCCCGGTCTGTAACATTCACACAGCTTTAACCTGTGTCAGAGACCAAGTATAGTCAGAAGTGATATACAATAAAAAATCATCACAAAATACGCACCGAGCAGGCTATTCCAGGCTTGTAGTGTAATGTTTAGATAATTACGGAAGTCAGTGTCGTGAGACAGCACCATTTTAAAACGAACAATATTCAAAGTTAAAGGTAAACTTTATCATTTCCATCGCTTTAGATAACACTTACCTTATGAATACGTACTGCTGGACTCTGAATTACAGGACGCTGTATATCCGGATCCATTGCATTGTCGCTTTCGTTCCTAGAGCCTAATGTACAGGATACGGTCTAGTCTTTGAAGACCTATCACCATATCACTACATAGCATATGAACGAAAACGTTTACAATGTCATCATCCTTAATGTGTTATTCGTTTGGTTATAGGTGTTGTCTATGACGATAGCGAAGAGAGCGTACTTGTTGCGATGAGGTCTAGTGCCCGTAGCCTCAACAGCAGCAAGGACCTGACGCTGACCGGCTTTCAGCTTGATAAAAGCACATCAGGGTGTCCCCTTCACCAAGGTGAGTGGCCATTGTAATATTTTTGCTCAGCAAGAACTTCAATGACATGAAGAAAGTTCACACCAAATGCAAAGCACCATAACCGTCAGAGCATTTTCTTATAGGGTATTGACGTCAGAGCATTTTCTTATAGGGTGTTGACGTCATAGGCTACAAATTTAAGAGAGAAAGTAATCATGTTTTCCAAGTATAAGGTATAGGCATTTGTAAACAATGTCTATGTGATAAGACTGTAAAAAGATTCAGTTTGCAGACGCGTACTTTACTCTCCAGTTCGTGAACAGGACCCGCTGCACGCCCTGATTCTGATGGCCCCCCTCCCCTCACCCTGTACCTGCGGAGCTGCAGACGTGCCACAACTGGCTCCCGTGGTTGTGCGCATGTACCAACCGGATCCGGATACACCGGCTCTCCGCTCCAGGGTGCTAGACATGTTCCCGTCCCCAGAGCAACTGGCAACCATGTTGTTTGACGTCATGGAGGCCCTGGGCTGGAGGGAGACGTATATGCTGTACAACAAGCGGTCAGGTGAGTGAGAAGTATAGATCACATGTGCTGTGAATAAATGCACCAGCTAGGTGCCGGTGGTCAATGATATTAACAACTTGGTGCCCGGTCAGGAAACGGTCCTGAAACCATAAAACGTACCTGCAGTACAAAGTCAGTTGACTGGACAGGTCTGCCCTCCGAGTTTCCTCAACTACAATCTGCCAGTTCAATGAGCATTATCACTTTGTATGTTGCGTTGATTGGCAAATAGTGTCATATAAACAGTGTCCTGTTTCTCTAAGTTTTCATACCCTTAGCTCTAGATTTCCTTAATCATGCTGCGCACTGAGGAGTAGCCTGACGTACAGAGATCTACCAAGACAGCACTGCTGAATAGTCAATGATTGCTTGACCCAATCACAAATTCTCTCACCATTTTGCAGAGTTCTACAGCTGCTTTAAAGCCATGCTGAATGAGGCTGCCTCCCGCATGTTTTACCTCTGGTCTCAGGATGTTCCACCTGACAAGGAGGACGGCGACGCCTTGGGCGCCATTTTGCATGACGTCAGCACTTCGGGGCGGAAGAATGTCCTCCTGATGACAAGCGCTGATGTAGTGGCCGTCATCCTGGACAAGGTCAGAGATCAAAACGTTTCTATTAGCGTGGACTGTCTCATAAAAGAGTATTTGTGTTGGTGATTAGCAGTATGAAGACCATCGGATCAACATCCCGAAGACCAGACGTATAATGCTAAAACATTCAATGGTGATTTTTGACGTTCAACATGGTTATGTTTTTGGCCAATTCGTACATCATTAACCACTGGTGACGTCGTCAGTACCCGATGCCTCTAACTGGCTTGTATGTTACAAGTTACGTCTTTGTTTCCCAAAAGGCCACCGAAATGTTGCTGCTTACATCTGAGAGCCACTGGATCGTTACAAGCGTTGTGAGTACTCATTACAGTAAGATTTAGTTTGATGCTGAAGGGACGCACCGTAGTAAAATCCTTATTAATTCTTCAATGGTAATGGGAAGATGGGTTAGATAGGAGCGAAAAGTTTAACGGGGGATGGCTGATGCTTGTATTGGTAATTTTGAGAAAAGGCGGTGTAGATACAGTACATATCGGACCTAGCAAGCCTGGAAGCCAGACTAGCCGGCGATGTATTGAAACGAATGTCTAAGAAAGTAAAACTTCTTTATTTCTGCAGGATGTCCGAGAAAGTCAGCTGCAGAGCGCACGACATAGTGGGGCCCTCTTGACCCTGCTCCGCCCCTTCCCTGAGACACCCCCGCCCTGGGGACGTGATGCACCTGATGAACAGCTGTCTTACAGGACGCGGCTGGCTTTGGACGCAGTCAAGCTCGTGTCTAGCCTGTCTCCGGACCTGGTCACGGGGTACTCACGGAGGTCGGACAGGGAGGGCTCTCTTTACCCGAGAGAGGGGGACTGCGGTGCAGGAATGACAGACTATATATCAGAGGTAAGGCGTTGTTGGACTGTTCCTTACCCCCAAATCTAGATCTGAATCATAAATAGTATAGTGTTGGATGTGACAGGTAGAAATCGCCAACTTATTGGAGAGTGTACAGGGCTGCGGAATTTAGCACTTTGCCACAATATATCACTTGCAATGAGGGCACAGGAGGTATTCTGTACTTGGCGAGAGACCAAGGACGGGAAAATGTACAACATATGTCATTTGAACAGAACGTCTAATGCCTTCCTATAATTTTCCAGTACAGTTTCTTGGGTTTCAGCGGACACGTGTCATTTGACAGCTGTGGAAAGAGAAAGATCGTGACGGTCTTCGTCGATGAGTATCTTCAAGGGGAGTCGAAACAGGTTCGCACCACTGATCATTATTCTATTATGTAAGAGATGGAGAGAGAGCCCGGAAGGGGGGTAGAGTGTTTTTTTGTGTGTTTTTTTATGTGTGTGTATGTATGTGTGTGTGTGTGTGTGTGTGTGTGTGTGTGTTTGTGTGTGTGTGTGTGTGTGTGTGTGTGTGTGTGTTTGTGTGTGTGTGTGTGTGTGTGTGTGTGTGTGCGTGTGTGTGTTTGAAAAAGAGGATTTCGGATACTTGGATAATTGTCATGTTGCATGCCGTTTAGACTGCCTGATTGAATCCACATAAACCACAACTGTCAACAGGTGGGGACCTGGACTACAGAGGGGACGACTGAGATCCAGTCCGGATGGCAGAAACCCACCGAAACTCACCTGCTCTCGGGACGGCATCTCCTAGTCTATACCGCACTGGTAATCTACGTCTTTACTTCACTTCTTTTTTAAGAGCAACCTCAAGTGTTTCTCTAGTGGATTATTTCAATGCGATCATGAGCTATGTCGAATCCACCTTGCTTTGCAGAGTAAACCATTCTTCATGAAGAAACCAGGCAAAAGTGGTGAGGTTGGGTCCACTCCGTACCACGGCTATCATCTGGACCTGCTGGAGATGCTGGCTTCGCACCTGAACTTCACCTGGAACATCACTCGGATTGGTAGTAGAAACCGGGAGATTGTTGCAGATGCGGCTAAGTCGAAGAAGGTGGGTCCTCGCCACTCTTCTGAACAAGTATCTCAACAGATAAAGCGAGACATAGACTTCATTTACCCAATCCTTGATTTAGCGTACAATGCTGACTCCCTCAGCAGCACTGATTGCGGCACGGAAAGTTTTTTTGTGTTTTCCAGTACATACAATAGAACGTATAGGGACATTGACATTAAATAGATGCTACTCTGCAATCTGACATACCCTTGTCCGAATCAGCTGTTGGCGTCAAGAGTGAACGGTCTTACTTACTTCTCAATTCCAACAGTATGACTTGCTTCTGGTTGCCATGGCCATGCGCACTGGGTTTACAGGCTGGGAAAATATCGAGTATTCCATCCCAATACGGACACGTGGTTACTTCCTCACCATGAAGAAGTCAAATCGTCATGAAGGTCAAGGCATCTTCCAGTTCATGGGACCATTTTCTGCGGAGGTGCGTGTCAAAACATTTTCAACCATCTCATTAGTTGGTCATGGTCAGCTCAGTTTTCGAATCCACGACAGCAAGTCTTATCCTCCCGATCAAATATCTATATGTTTTTCGCAGGTGTGGCTCTCCTTTGCGGCCGCTGTTGTGGGAGTGAGTTTTGCCTTAGCTGTAAACGGCCGTCTAAACCCGTGCGAATGGGCTCAAGCCGCCTCGCGTGGAGAGGTATCGGTGGACTCAGGCCACCTGAGCCTCGTCAACAGTCTCTGGTAAGTTGAGTGCATTCGTGACAACAGCTTTTGACGTGGAAGCCACGGTTATTTATATGTCTAATCATCCATCAGTGAGCCTGTCATCATCACCTAAAAGATTTGAACAACTAGTAGTCTTCGCTAGTGATAACTCCGGAGAGAGTCAAGCCTTTCACTCTTAACCCACTGTCGATCCAAGTTTAGACGTTGTTGTTTGAGATAAAATATAGCTTTGTACAGAATCTGTTTTGATTTCCTGTAGGTCTACCTTTGGAGCGGCTCTGTATCAGGGGCACGAGTTTCTTCCCCGATCTTCCACAGGAAGAGTCATAGTCGGCGCCTGGTGGTTCGTGATCCTAGTTATGGTCGCATCTTACACTGGTGAGCCACAGGCTACTGTATTTCCAAATTATTGAAATTTACAGAAGAAACGTTGCGTTGGTGTTCCTATGCAAATAAAGTCAGCATAGTATTCTGCTGATACCCACTCATGTAGAGCCTAGGTCACAATAGAGGCTATTGTAAATTGTACGTTAGTAATGGTTTTAAGTGGGAAGTGGTTTGTATGATAAGGTCGTTACTAGCGAGCCGTAAACGTTGAAGAAATGTCCAACTGGGATATTACATAATAACAGACATGACATATTTTCCTCGGACGTACTAAGTGTTGTTCTTCTCCAGCCAACTTAGCTGCCTTCCTGTCCAGACCTTCAGCAGAGCGGAGCATCAGGAGCCTGGTTGATCTGGCTCGGCAGACGGACGTGCCGTACGGGACCTACAAGGGATACACCTTCGTCAAGTTCTTGAAGAAGTCTCAGGAGGAACCTTTTAAGACCATCGGTCGATATCTCAACAAGAATTCAGGTAACTCCATCTAAACAAGTATATATGTTTACAAAACTAAGAAACTGTTGTTTTTTCAAGAACGTTGGTCCATATCAATCAAAACCAATGATTAGTTTGAACGTAAATCAGAAAAAGAGTCTTATATCTGATACCAAATGATAAATGTTGAATACACAATTAAAAGATTACCATGGAATAAGGGTGAAGCTTTTTTTTTTCAAAATTGTGTTTACAGTGTGAGGTACGCATATCTCGTCCTCTGAGTTTTGATGGAATTCTAATGGGCTAAATCCAAACGCATAACAGTAGCTCATTTTCTAATCTTGATTAGTTCTCTTTTGTTCCTCGTCCAGATTATCCTGAGTTTCTACATTGAAGTGACCACATCAATGACTTATTTGATATGGTCACATGACCATATGGTTGTGTGATCCGTAGAAACCAAGTAACCATATCAATGACTTATTTCGGAGTGTCGAAAGCACTGAAAAGATTTCCCTATCTTACAATGCATCTTTTATTCTTGTTGTTCCGAGGGATGAAGTTGTGGCTGTACCTTGTCCTTCACAGATGAGGTCCTCTTCAACACGTCCCGTCAGGCACTTGAGCGCGCTGCTAAGGGCGACTTTATCTTCATCTCCCCAACCACCTACGAGTACGAGATCCTCAAGGACAGGTGCGACATGGTCATCCTCACCGACGAGTACTTCTTCAAGTACCAGGTCGCACTTCCGTTTCCGGTTGGTTCACCCTACCGGGCCGAGATCAACCAGGCCCTGATGAAGATGACAGAGGACGGGCAGATGGACGCCCTTGTCAACAGGTGATTTTATGTTGGTAGAGATACTGCAATGGTTAAGAACATACTACATTGTATTAGGTCAGCC
>NC_049993.1:4485229-4490903 GCF_000003815.2 Branchiostoma floridae | reverse complement strand
ATATGGCATTTGCTCCTGGAGCTGGCGTTACAGCCGCCACGCTGCTTTGCTGGTTTAAATTGCTGTTCTATTACTTGGTTGCTTGCTTGCTTGGTCGGCTGGTTGCTTTCCTTCCAAATATTTAAAGAACTTTACTCTATTAGAATTGGAAGATATTTTTCTCGGAGTGACAAAATATCTTTACTCTTTAGTAAAAAAGAAAAATATAGTCTTTACTATTTTACTCTTTTACTCTATTAGTTTATAGACCTTTACTCACCGAGACTTTTCTCATTCTGTCACAGATGGTTTAACAAGAAGAAGTACAAATGTTCCACTGGCTCCAGTGATGAGGGTGTTCTGGATATGGAGCATTTGGATGGGACTTTCTACTACCTCATGATTGGGATGGGGACCTCCATCTTAGTCTTCGCACTGGAATGGGTGCATTTTAAGTTCAAGAAGGGGCGTTCCAGTGACCCTGTCAATACAGGTGACCGCGTGTAGTCAAAGAAGTAGAAGCACGCCCAGTTCAAGGAGCTTGTCAATAAATCTTCAATCACGCTCGCTTTTATTGCTTGAAATATGCCACCGAAACATCATATATTAGATGACAATTGGAAACGTATTGTCTGCATGAATAACCGACTTTTATTGTAACTTGTGCCTCTGTGGGCCAAGTACAGGTCGTCAACAACTATACTAGTATACTAATCATTAGCATATATACTACTACTGCACTCTACTAGGATGAATTGCAGGTTCGGCTTCTCGCTTTTCATGATCAGTACAATACAAATACATAGCCTTAAGTATGATAGGCGGAATAACTATGATAATATTTATAATTTGCAGTCTACGACCAAACGAAAATCCTCTTGTATCCTGTTTTGGCTGCCCTGTCGACAGATTCGTCAGTTCACATGCGCTTATGTCACTGAAATTGTGTAGTTTTGTTGTAACATTTTTGTGTTACGCATTATCAACATTCATGTACACGTTCTCACTGTATAAAAGCAGCATGGTGTGGAAAACTTTGCAATCATCCAAAACGTACTGCATGTAGAACTGCAACCAGGTGTATCAGTAATGTTAACCGTATTCAGACGCTTGAACACAGTCGGATGTTGTCGAGCCGTTATTTGTATTGTAGACGTATGTAAGTAAAGTAACAGTGACACATCCTGTTAAAAGTAAAAATTTACGTAATCCAGGCTTCTAGGCAATGTAACAACGCTGACTAAACGTCAGTGTTCAAATGTAAAGTCAATGTAACACTTATTACAACAGGCTCCGTGTCATTGTGTCATTTCAGTTTAGTTGAAAGATATGATACATGATGATCTATGGTGGTATTGAACAAAGACTAATGCAAAATTGAAATAAGAGAAAGCAGTCAGTGAAAAGTAGTAGGACAAAGTAGGTACGAGTCTCCATTTTCCATACCACGGCATGGCTGTGGATTTAACACATGTTCGCGTAATGGGGGCCGCCCTAAGATGCCCGCTTTTTTACGCGCTCGAACTCACGGCGCTCCATCACTAGTTGCCAAAGAGTGGTAAAGTTTTGATCAATGGATTTTTAACACATTCATCTAGAGACCATACTTGAATAAGGAAGGCATCCATACTGTTCATGAACCCTTCACCCTCCGCGTTACAACTGGCAAACACCGAGGAGGTTATCGTGAATATAAATTCCGATTTTGAGCTGCGTTGGACAGTGCGCCCTAACTTGCCACGCTTTTAGAATTTGCTCTCTTCGGAAGCTGGTGACCAATTTAGACAAACAAAAGTGGGCAGCATTTTTGCACCGGGTCAGACTGCATGCTTAGAAAGTATCAAACAATGGTAACGTTTGTTACAGTCATTTCTGTACAACATTTTGTAAGCAGGGTGGGATACAAATGGCAGTCAATGACCCTTTTTTTGTTCCACCAGGAAAATTGTAATGCGTCACAAAAACGGCCATTTCTAGTCTTATACATGGATAATATAACCGTGGCAACCATCGTACTCGTGGTGGTAACGTTTGTTACAGAATCTGGCGACAGGCATAAACCTCCTCACACAGCCTCCAAGATCAGTGATAGTAGTGATCTGACCTGATCGGACAGAGGGCCTGGGTAGCTGGTTTCATCTGCCGAACAATCATTTTGTGAACTGAATTGTTCCATTTTGGCTACTATTTGAATTCTTCGCATCTTCTCAGGCGACAGCCATTTTTTAGGGGTTGAAATCCTATAGGCTATAATAACCTTCAAAGTCATGAACAAATATGAATGTTGTGGTGCATCTTTTGTAAAACATTACAGGGGTTGTGGAAAAACAAAGGGACCAGTCATGCTGTCTGTCATTTGCTCAATTTGCGCTACCAACGCTACCAACATTATTGTGAAAATTCTGTCTTCAAAAAAGGAAGTGAATATGTGTAAATGTTTTTTTTTAAGAAAAAAAGCTGTTTGTTTGGACTTGGTTTATCTAACTTTCTAATCATCATAGTCAGTGGCAACAAACGCGCGTAATAAGATCAGCAAAAAATCCGGGCATCTTAGGGCAGGGCGCATCTTAGGGCGGCCCCCGTTATAAACGTAAACAAAAAAAAAAGTGAGATGCTTGACTGAGTTTGATATGTTTCATCCTTCACCCTTCAGCTGCGATATACACCTACTCTTTTAGTGTTCAGGTTATAAATAATTCACGTAAGCCACCATTCACCGCTCCGGCCTGATGCGGTCTATTACTGTTCAATGGATTGGGCCCGGCTCTAATAGCGCCAGAGTAAGCGGTAATCGGGGCTCAAATTAGGCAAATTGCAGCTCGCGAACTGAATATATGTACGCTGTATGTTTTATTTTTAATTATCATTTGGCACATTTATGAGAAATGAAGGCGTTTATCTCCCCACTAAGGTGGAGACATTGAAACATCCCTTTTTTTGGAGCGACGAAAAAGCCAAAATTATATCTCGCCACCATGTCTTTATCATCGATTGTCATAGATTCAGCCATGAACAGTCAGGGATTTTCAATTTGTACTCTGCTTGCGATTGAGATGAGATAACAAAAGTGTGAATTTCACAAAACCAATCTGCTCCATCTTAAAAGAACAGGAGGTACATCATAATTAACGTCAATCAACTGGCGAATTAGTTTTCCTCTTGAAATGTACAGAAAAGTGCGAGCGGCAAGGGGTCAAGTTATTAGTAGAAATCGCTATGGGTTAAATACAAGATAAGATACACAAAACCGTAATGGACCAAAGGCTTTTACTGATGAACAGATACGTCACTCATGATTTGGCCCCGCAGAAATCGTTCAACCATACAAACATTAAGTTTGGCGCAACAAATTGCTGCAGTTTCAGTGAGGCCGCGGTGACAGATATAAAGGCCTGTCATACTGTTCTGTATCCAGTCTCATGTAGCAGGAAAAGATGGCGGCATTAAGCTGTCACAATGCCCCTACTGCCTGGACTGTCGGGATCTTCCTGGTGTTGCTCTGTAGTTGCCAGGGTGACGGCAAGCGGTTGAACGTTGGTAGGTAAATACAGTTACCAGGTAGCCTCAATAACAGGCTTTTTAGCTGGGCATGGCGGGAGGGTGTGTGTGTTTGTATTGTATTTTCAGAATGAGATTGTGTACAGTCTGTAACAGTCACCCAGCTTAAAACTGTGTCAGAACTGAAAACAGCACAACATAAGCATATCCAGGTTATTCCTTCCACACCGTGTAGTGTAGTGTTTACTGTGTATGATACTACTATAGTCCGTACGTGTCGCGAGACAGTACCGTGTATAGCAACGCTGTTAAAAGTGATTAACCCTATTCAGACCGGGGGGGGGGGGGCTTTTGAGGCCCGCGCTAACTTCGATGTCCTATAACGCCAGAACGCCTTACGCTAAAGCCGCCAAATTTGGTGAGTTTTCCTAAAATATTGTTGGCAACAATTTTGCGAAGTTTGACAAATTTTCCATTTTTTCGTGTTGCCATGGCAACCGTTTGCTGACAGGCAGTTTTGCCAAAAATCACTATTTTTGGTTCTAACAATGTATTTTTCACATTTATTTGCTATATTACTGCTATTTTGTTACATAAATAAAATCTTATATTACTTAGCATATCTTTCATAATTATGTATGCATAAATTATGCTAATTTGATGACGTCATCAGCCCAAAATCCAAGATGGCGGACCGTATGGCCAGATCAAGAATAACAAGCTTATTTGCCCTTAAAATTTGTAACTACCTGGTATTTTTTAATCAAAACCATCTAAATGAATGAATTTAGTCTATTTCCATTGCCCTTTGTGATTATTTGTTGCAAAAAAAGAAGTTTTAAAAATTCATGGTGGTGGATATAATATGGCGGAGCCTATCTCGTATCTTAGATGTGCATGACGTCATTTTATGACGTCATTATGACGTCATCGATGTTGCTATTGGCAATACAAGTCGTAATAAACATTATTATTCTGTTATCTGCACTTATTGTTACATTTTTGTAGTATAACTTGAAGTTTTCTGAGAATACCCTTTTTTCATGGGTCTGGCCAATATAATCAAATTGATGACGTCATAATTACGTCATCTTACGTCAACGTAACATCAAACGTCATTTACTTGTCAGATATTATGTCGATATAATGTCCTGAAAATTTGGTGGCCTTACGGCACGTCGTTCGAGAGTTAGAGGACTTAGAAGTGGAGGGCCTCAAAAGCCCCCCCCCCGGTCCAGGGATGACCAAAAAAAGCCCGGTCTGAATAGGGTTCAGCTTTATCATCTCTATTCTTTAAGGTGGCAAAACACCCAAAGCTTAGTGCTTTACTCAGATGTGCTGCACGCTGCATATCAATTGTTGCTTTAACATACATATGGTGACTTTGAATTCCGAAAACGTAGTTAGCTTTAGTAGAGCATAACGCACAGGAAAAGGTCTGGTCTCTGAGGACAACCACCATAACACAGGAACGAAAACCCTGACAACATCACCAAATCTTAATGTGCTATTTTTCGGTTATAGGAGTTCTCTATGGCGATGGCGAAGAGGGCTTACTTGCCGCGATGACGTCTAGCGCCCGTAGCCTCAACAGCAGCAAGGACCTGACGCTGACCGGCTTTCAGCTTGATAAAAGTACCCCAGGGTGTCCTTCCCACCTAGGTGAAAGGCCATTGTAATCTTTTTGCATGAACCGAGTCAATGCCATGGGGAAAGGCCAAAAGTTAAGTGTCGACATGTCACAACGTAATTTTGTTGTTTCATGAAGCTGTTGAAAGATAACGTCAAAGCTTACAAATGTAAGGGGGTAAGTAATATGTTTTCCGAATATCATATGTCAGAGTAAAATTGTACATAATACTAACTTAAACAATTGCACAAGGTACAAAGTATGCCATCTAATGCTACTGGTATATAACTACAGTGCAGTCTAATCTACATAATACAAGAGTGGGTAGAATGAGGTTTTAGAATCATTGGTCAGGAGGAATTTCTATTTAGACGTTAATGTAAATTTATTTTCGTTCATATATTGCGCATGCTCGAGTGACTTCTTTACTCTCCAGCTCGTGAACAGGACCGACTGCACGCCCTGATTCTGATGACCCCCCTCCCCTCACCCTGTACCTGCGGAGCTGCAGACGGACCACAGCTGGCTCCCGTGGTCGTGCGCATGTACAACCGGATCCGGATACAC
>NC_049993.1:4464210-4485129 GCF_000003815.2 Branchiostoma floridae | reverse complement strand
TGGGCTGGAGGGAGACGTATATGCTGTACAACAAACGGTCAGGTGGGTTGAGCCTAACAAATACCTGTGCAGTGAATAAATGAACTAGTACTAGTTGTTCTTAAAGCTTTCATTTGAGATAATTTCACATAGACGTACCAAGACAACACTGCTCCCAATGATTGTTTGACCTGATCACAATTTTTTTCACCATTTTGCAGAGTTCTACAGCTGCTTTGAAGCCATGTTGAATGAAGCAGCCTCCCGAATGTTTCACTTCTGGTCTCAGGATATTCCACCTGACAAGGAGGACGGCAACGCTCTGGGTGCCATTTTGTATGACGTCAGCACTTCCGGGCGAAAGAACGTGCTTCTGATGACAAGTGAGGATATAGTGGAGGTCATCCTGGACAAGGTCAGAGATCAAAACGTTTCTGTTGATTAGCGTGGATTCATGAAAGGGTCTCAGTTTGGTAATAAATAGTATGTAGAGAATAATCAAATCACCCTCAGGTCAACATCCCAAAGAAGACCAGAGATATGGTCAAACATTCAACGGCGAGTTACGTCTTTGACGTTTTATATAATAGAAATGTCATGTTCTAGTAAATGTGTAAGTCATTAACCACTGGTGACATGATCAGTATCTGGCACTTCTAACTGGCTTGCATATCGCAAGTTTGTGTTGTCTTTATTTCCCAACAGGCTGCCGACATGCTGCTGCTTACGCCGCACAGCCGCTGGATCGTAACAAGCTTCGTGAGTACACATTACAGTAAGATTTAGTTTACTGCTGAAGGAACGAGCTGCATGTAGCGAAATCCTTACTCATTCTCGGATACCTTGCGACTTGATTTACCGTACATTTTGGTAGGCTCTATATCTGTTTTACTGTTTATTCCTGGTCAACCCATTGCCAAACAAGATGAAGAAATGTTATGAAGTGGCTGGAAGTTTTAACTTAATAGGGAGATCGCTGATGTTTGTACACGTATATTGGAATGGGACTGGGTAGTAAAACGGATGCCTAAGAAAGAAAAGTGGAATTTACCCATAGCGGTATTTGCCGGGTAAGTATGGTAATGGAAAAGCAAACATTACCAGCCTTACCCGGCAAATACCGCTATGGGTAAATTCCAATTTACTTCTGCAGGATGTCCATGAAAGTCAGTTGCAGAGTGCACGGAACAGTGGAGCCCTCCTGACCCTGCTTCGCCCCTTCCCTGAGACACCCCCACCCTGGGGACGTGATGCACCTGATGGACAGCTGTCTTACAGGACGCGGCTGGCTTTGGACGCAGTCAAGCTCGTGTCTAGCCTGTCTCCGGACCTTGTCACGGGGTACTCACGGATGTCGGATAAGAGTGACTTGGTTCAGGGAAGCCTGAACTGCCGTACCGGATTGAAAAACTATATACCCGAGGTGAGGTAAATTGTTCTGTTCTCATCAGTGAAGTTTGACCATGTGACTTTCCAACTTAGATAAGCTCATCCTAGTAACAGCATACTGTTTTCCAGAATGACTTTTTGGGATTCAGTGGCCAAGTGTCCTTTGATAGCTGCGGGAAGAGAAAGAATGCGACGGTCTACATCCATGAACATCTTCAAGGAAAGTCCAAGCAGGTAATTACCTATCTAAATTGAATACTTTGTAAAGTAGATCATCTTTGAAATATTTATATCAAAATCATAGTCCACTTTAGCTCGCGAATGCTGCTTTTGTGTGATTCTCTTGCCCTTTGATGCAAATAACAGTTTATTTATTCATAAACGCAGTTACTATCATCATCGGGAATAGCTGGTTGCAAGGTTTAACCTACCAAGGATCGACCGTGTCACCACGGCTATATCTGTACAAGTCTGATTGACATGTACACATGTCATTTTCTCCGTAGGTCGGGACCTGGAACCCGGAAGGCACGACATTGCTTCATCACAAATGGCAGAGACCCGTCAACATTCACCTACTATCGGGACGACACCTTCATGTCTATGGCGTTTTCGTAAGTTGGAAATTTGTGCCATTTTTCTTTAATTCACACATGCCATCGGACATTGTTATAAGTAACGAATACGTAATCGCAGGTTTAAGATTTAGTGATGGAAAACTATAACCTACTAGGGCCGTATCATTTGACTATTTTAACACCGCAGGTGTTTTATGCAGTTTTGTATGGCTCAGTTTTTGACGTTTTGGTAACTATAAGTGATATCATTATCATTTATATCGAACTCGTCTTGCAGAGCAAACCATTCTTCATGAAGAAACCAGACAAAAGTGGTGAGGTTGGGTCCAATCCGTACCACGGCTATCTTGTGGACCTGCTGGAGATGCTGGCTTCGCGCCTGAACTTCACCTGGGACATCACGGGGGTGGGTGGCAGCGGGAATTTACTGACTACACTCAATTCAGGGAAGGTTAGTGCAACATTGTGACTCTCAGACTATCATCATCACTATTGCATCTCCATTTGTTTAATTGTAAGGAAGTCCACGGAAATTGCTACGTCCACCATGGCTATTCAACGAAATCACGTTTGTACTCACGTTTGTTGATCTGTTTCTGCATCATATCATCATCTACATGCAGGGATGTCCCTTTAGTTTAACTGGTATCAGCCTCACAGTTGAGCACCTGGTTCGAATTAGTTGGGAGACTCCTGTTCAATCCTTGGTTGGTTTAACTAGGTTATCTCGGTTGGGGCGGCACTAGTCTTTCGGAAGGGGGGGGGGGTAAAATAAGGGTCCCTTGTTGCTGCCTCCTGTGCCACTAGCACTAAATATAAACAATTTTCTACAAAGGCCGACAGAACGAATCAGTTACCTGTAGGCTTTTACTTAATTAGGCCCTTGACCTCTTTCTGCACACAGTATGACCTGGTGTTGAATGGAATTCCCATGCGCCCTCGGTACCACGGACAAATAGAGTTTTCCATTCCACTCACCACACGCGGGTACTTCCTCACCATGAAGAAGCCAAATCGTCTGCGGGATCAAGGCATCTTCGAATTTTTGAAACCATTTTCTAGAGAGGTGAATATTAGAATTTTCAATTGTTACATAAACATACCAGTCAGTAGTTTGTAGCCAACAGGATGATATCTGTTATTCAAGAGGCAGGCAATAATCATAACATATGCTAATTATATGTATATGCAAATGACATGATACGCATTCATGCAAATTGCATACGTAACACATTTATATATGTTAGCGACATGATAAGGATATTTATATATGGTAACGATTATGGTAATAATATGTCCTTTTCCATCAATGAGAATCAAACGCTTACAGTTTGAATTCTAATAATCCAAGATTTGTCGAACGTTTTATCATTATTTAGACCTATCATGGGGAGTAGCGTGTAATGATATGTTATAGTATCCATTTTGGGATTCGTCGTACTCATCCTAATTCCAGGCCCCAATTCCTATACCATCGGCCGTAATATGAAACTTGTTTGTAGTACAACTTCTTATCCTTTCATATTGTTTGGCATTTAAGCTTACATCGGGATTGAATAGAAACGCCAATTGGAATTTCAGATGGTTGATATAGCTATAGTGTGATATGGCTCTACTGCATTTCTTCGTTTCTAAATCTATACCATGGTATCAAGACTAGTACGTACGTTCCCAATCAAAGATCTTTATATCTTACACATTTCCCAACCACAGGTGTGGTTCTCATTTGTGGCCGCCGCTGTGGGAGTGAGTCTTGTCATGGCGGCAAACGGCCGTCTGAACCCGTACGAGTGGTCCAAGGCAGCTGGGCGGGGAGAGGTGTCAGAGGAGGAGGCAGACAACCTCAGCCTCGTCAACAGTCTCTGGTAAGTTGAGTACTCTGATAATCAGACGTGTGAAGTCGTCGAGTCGCTTATTGGTCCGACAGGTTGATTTATTAAATCTCTCGAGTGCACGTTAAGACCGTGAAACATCCCCATGAAACATCTTTCCTGACATTTATAGCTTTTGATAAATCCCACTTTTCATAAAGCGACACTTTCTCATATATACGATGATGATTCAGAAAGTAATGCAAGTGGTTCCATAAAAGACTATTTTTTTAAAAATCTATTGAGTTACAATTTGGCACGCCAAATTAAAAGAAAAGCTGTCAAAACCAAGACTTCCTTGTTCTTCTGCGTTGGCATGTGTCCTCTTGAGATTGAAAATTTTAAATGTGGTCTGTATCCTTTATGAGCATCTGAGTTTATTTACAGTTGATCACACCACACAAGTGTAGTAAGAGGGGATGTGCAGCACTCGAGAGTGTGGTTTACAGAAGTGTTCTCGTGATTGGTAGATATCTGTACATATTGAGTGTTTTATCAACTACAGGTCTTCTTATGGAGCGGCTGTGAGCCAAGGGCAGGAGTTTCTACCCCGATCAGCGACAGGAAGAGTGATAGCTGGAACCTGGTGGTTCTTCATACTGGTTATCATCGCGTCTTACACCGGTAGGTGATAAGGACCTTCAAAGAAATGAAGAAACGACGTCTCAATGCAATTTCATCTTGATCCTGCGTCAAACATTGAAGGTTGGCAAATAGCGTTTAGTTCGAGAAAGAGGCACTGGAATAGGCGACGTTAATTAAGCACGGAATATTTACAATACTTAGAAGGAGTATGAACATCTGTAACGGTAATCGGCGTAGTAAAATTATTTTCGTACACAATGTAAAGCGCTTGAAATTACCCAAAGGCTATGTATCATGAAATGATACGAAAGTGTGACGTCAGCAACGGGTCAAACGTGCCTGTGCCAGTCTATGTGGGCCAGCTCTCTGTTAAGAACATAGATGATTTCAAGTTGAAAAAAAAAGGGTCCGGGCACTGACCAAGTTTTTTAGTATGTCTATCACAAGTGTAAGTGTATACGGAAATAAGTTTATAGTTTATAGTTTTGATAACGCCCTTCACCGCTTACAACATGTTGTTCTTCTCCAGCCAACTTAGCTGCCTTCCTGTCCAGACCTTCAGCTGAGCGGAGCATCAGGAGCCTGGCTGATCTGGCTCGTCAGACGGACGTGCCGTATGGGACCTACAAGGGATACACCTTCGTCAAGTTCTTGAAGAAGTCTCAGGAGGAACCTTTTAAGACCATCGGTCGATATCTCGACACAAATTCAGGTAAAGCCATCTATACAAGCATGCTTACATAACCATGAAGTTGATGTTAAAAGATTTTTGTCTTACCCACAACTGATGGTACTCTCCAAGCAGTGGTTAGGCTCTGACTGTTTTTGACGTTTTTGGTCGTTTTTATCGAACTTGCTATTTTGTCATGTTTCTTGAAGTCCGCCGGCTTAGAAAGCCCAATAAAATCGACTATAAACGTCAAAAACACCCGATCATAACCTCTGCTTGGAGAGTAACCCAATGGAGCAAATGAAAGAAGACCATCGGTAATATTAGATAGACATATATGGTCAAATTACCATATCAATGTCATATTTGGGAGTGTCATTTACTATTTTGTTTATTCATGACAACAGTGATATAATGTTTTGTCATGTTCTGTTAAATCATTCATATATCATTATTCACTATTCATTGATTTATTTTAGTGTCCTTTAAGCGTGAAAAATGTTGTGGTCCCATCGTGTCCTTCGCAGATGAGGTTCTCTTCAACAAGTCCCGTCAGGCATTTGAGCGCGCTGTCAAGGGCGACTTTATCTTCATCTCCCCCACCGGCACATTCGAGTACGAGATCCTCAACGAGAGGTGCGACATGGTCATCCTCACCGACGAGTACTTCTTCAAGTTTAAGTCGGCACTTCCGTTTCCGCTTGATTCACCTTACCGGGCAGAGGTCAACGAGGCCCTGATGGACATGGTAGATAACGGGCAGATGGACGTACTTCAGAACAGGTGAATTTGCTAAACTTGCTACCTGGTACTATACTGCACCTGGGGAGTAACGTATATGGTGTGCTACCTGGTACCTATATGGCACCTTATTACCGTACCGTAAGATGTCATACCTCGAAAGTTGATACTATATTGTTCGGTGCAAACATGACATTGAAATGAAAAAGACAATTCATTTTTTTTGCAGCTGAGGTGGCATAAAAACAGTGCTACTGCGAATGTATAAATCAACACCGTCTATGGTACGGAATACGTCAGCTATATGTTTTCAATTTGTCACAGTGTTTTCTTTCTTGTGTTGGAAACATTTCCAAAGCACTAACAAAAACACACGTGAATAATAGTTTCTCATTATAAACACTATCTATACGCGCAAGTTGATATAGCTGTTGCTAAATGCTACACAAACAGTGGTAAAGTACCAGTCTTAAGAAACACGGGTAAATGCATCAGTTCCTAAATACTAGAAAAAACAGTCATGTTGGAGGTGAAGATATCCCTTGGCCAGGTGCATATCCCAAAATGTGCGTTATTCTAATTAATACCTAATATTTGCATAATTAATAAAGACATTACATATTTCTTTTGTGGTCACTTCATGGTAGAGACTTCATATTGGAGATCTATAGGTTGCTTGAGGACAGGTGAATACAATGAAATACATCTTATGTCAAGACTCAGGTATATGCAATAATGGGAATACAAGGGACCCAACCCTCCTTGTCTGAAACAAGTTCAAATATCTTATTACCATGTAATTACGTTAATATTGATACTATGAATGGAGTTATGTATCAAACTCGTGTACTTATATCATTCTGAAACTGCATTTTGTGATTTATACCAATCAACTTCTAAAATGTCATGTAAACCCGTTTTTTTTTGGGGGGGGGGCGAAATCGCTAAAGGGGGGCGAGGTAGGGGGGCGAGATCACTAGCCGTGGAGGGCGAGATCGCTAGTGATTTCGCCCCGGGGGGGGGGGGGGGGGGGCGAGATCGCTAGTGATTTCGCCCCCCGGTTGTCACACCGGTACCGCGGTGTTCGAAATCTGGGCTTCTACTCTTGCGCCAGTTAATTTTCACTCTCAGTGAGCAGACTTTCCGACTTGGGGAGAAGTGATCAATAACCTTGGAGTGCACACCTTTCGTCCCCTTTGATCTTGTTACGTGGTGATTACCGAGTTAAATGAGCAAAGCTCTTGCACGGTACAGGACGATAAGGTTTCCAAACGTGGAATGAAATGGTCAGTTTTCTAACCACCGTAAAATAGGTATGACAACGTAAAACCAACAGATTTCGGAGCAGTGATGATTTAGGCTGTAGACTTATCCAACTGTTTCATTGTTTCACAGGTGGTTGAACAAGAAGAAGTACAAATGTTACACTGGTTCAAAAGAAGGAGACGGTGTATTGGACTTGGAGCATCTGGATGGGATATTCTTCTATCTCATGCTTGGAACAGGTGTTGCCATGGTGATCTCTTTTCTGGAATGGTTTCATTTCAGATGCAAGAAAAGTGGCAGATCTAGTAACAATGGGCCCAGCGAACCTGCCACTTAAAGTAACGTCATTATTAGAGGGCTGTCGCATTGGGACATTATTTGCATGCAGGAGAAAGAAAACAGTCAGCAGCAACGAAGTAGTCAATCACATTCATTAATCTATTTATTTCTGTATTCAAAAGATCCGGGTAGCGACTACAATATCTTGTTAAACTTTGAGGGTATAGAACATAGGAAAAATTGTAACATTAGTTACATTACAGAAACTCAGCATATATGCAGAGATGTATCGAATGATATCATAATAAGGATGAATAAAACAAGATATACAAATATCAGACATACAGAAGAGTTTATATACAAAACCTCAATATCAGAGTCGTAACCAAAAATCAACTTCAATACTGTTCCGTATTGTCATATCATATCTTCGAAGGTCAAAGGTCTCTGTGTCACAGCTGCTCATACAGCAGATATGTCACTGGACTGCGCTAAATTGCGCCAATTTGCGATTAAACCCCAATTTTACCTTTAAAGGCCATGCTGAATTGATTATATGGATAACATCCGCACAAGCATCAATTTTCGCCCGCGCCCCCCCCCCCAATTTTTTTTTATTGTACTGTAAATAGTACAGCGCAGCTGCAAAGTAAGCAAGTATAAGAACAAAAATTAACATCGCGCCTTCTTGCCAATTGCGGGTTTTCCGGTGCCACTTTCAGGAGCCACTTTGCGAATACCTTTCACACAAAATAGCGCAGCCCAGTGAGATACTTTCTTTAGGTTTATAGTTTTAGGTGGACACGAATGGCTTCTGATCATGAGTGATATAACCTATCAAACTTGCTATTATCACAATAAAGATATAATCATGTCAATATATAAATGCTTCCGACTAATATTGCGAAACTACAAAGACATGGCAAGGATTATAGTTATTCATAAACTAAAGCATGTTGCATGTGAAACCCGCCAAGTGTATCACACATGTTTACGAATTCAGACACCCAGATACAGTTTATAACATATAACTCTATAACTATCTATGATAAATGATGATAAGAAACTGTAACGCTTCCTGTTAAAAGTACAGACCGTGTTGTATTCCCAGGCCACCTGGTCATTGAACAACGCTGAATAAACTACTCTACTGAATACAACGGCGATATATTTTTTGACCACGTTTGTTTCTGTGTGTGTATGCATTGCTGGCAAGAGGCTAGGCATGAGGGACATTCAAAAGCCAATGATGAGTTTGCAGCTTTTCCGCAGTTGTCTTTAACGTTGTAAGTTCCGACGATACAAACAGAGCATTTCTGCGAGGCCTGATAAATAATGCACATCATGAACCAGTCCCCACTCCGGCCTGATGCGGTCTATGGTTGCTCAATAGAAGGCTATTCATAATGGATTGGAACTAATAGCTCTAAAGTAAACGGTAATCGGATCTCAAATTAGGTAAATTGCAGATTGCGGAGCAGTACCAGATCTAAAGACATCGCGCATGTGTTTCTGTACAGCCCAGATATCGGCGCTTGTTTCAGCTTCCATGACAAAACATTACCGATCGGGTATTCTGAGTGAGTTTTGTACCTATCGATTGAAAATATGGAGAGTCTTCATGAACTTGTGTTGAATGCAAAGTCCAAAGTTTCATTATGTATTGAAGCTTTATTGAAAATTCCTGCCCGTTTGCTAATTGCAGGTAACATGGAATGTTACAAACAGTGTACAATATTGCAAGTGTGTACTCTAGTCTAACTCTAGAATTCTGGGTTATTATGTACCAACGTAAAAGGATCCAGAGAAAACCAAGAAACGTTGAATGCTTTCCTACTTATGTTCTAACACAGAATTACGATAGGATTTTAACTGGTACACTGTATGGAATCTTAAAGCATGCATAAAGGTGCTGATACTTCCCTCGAGTGGAGACAAAACGGAACCTTTACGCATGCTTTACCGGGTATGCCTAAACTAAAGATAGGATTTTGTGCAGTGACTGCTAAAGATTACAATACAATACCGAGGGAGCGAAGTGAGGAAATAACATAGTCCAGAAGCAAGTGAATAAGTCGCTGTGACAGTAAGTGTATGACAAATGCAGCTTTTTCGAGAACCGGGCTAATTGGAGTAAATAGCGAGGATTAAGTAAAGATGACGCAGGCGCAAGCACAATCAGCTCTTTACATCTTAGCACATGTGAGGACTAATGAAGAAGCATCCGATCAACACTGTCACCAGACAACAATCCGTCTTTCTAACGGTCGGATGTTTTACGGTCTTGGTGTCGGTTACCATACAGCGTGGCACTGACAACTTCTGTAATACCTGGGCCACCGTCGACTCTTACCGTTCCAGTTACCGGTAAGCTTTTGCTTGTTCTATTACCGTCATAAAGTCCTATTCAGCTCCCCTTTAGGTAGCCAAATAATCTATGATAACTGGCTTGACCTATATACAATACACATGAAACTGAATACTCTCGACACAGAGTCATTTAAAGATGCACGAGACGTTGTAGCTATCTAAGCTTGATACCATTTAAGCCCATTGGATTCCTTCGATCCACCGGGGATCCTTTGGAGGTATTTCAAGACTTTATATGGGGCCATGTATCCATAACGGATGTCCTGGCGTGGTTATGTTACTTGTTCGAGACTTTTAGTAGATATGATAATTAGAGTTACGACAGTGTGTGACGCGACGAAAGTGTGCTGTATGCTGTAAATTACATGTGGAGCTCCGGAGATGAAGTTATTCCACTGAAGCCACAACACGTAGGCTGCGTCGCTGCGCCATGGATTGGATTAGTGTTACTCTTAACGTTATGATGGAAATATCATGCAAAACTTACGAATGTATGAGTAAGAAGACAACAAAACACTGGGTAAAACATTCAGTTTTTTATCGATGAAATTTGTTAATCGCTCTGTCAAATCGCTTGAACGCAGCGACGTCACCAACGTGCCTCAGCTTTAGTGAGACGCCTACTTTCTTTAAGTACTAAAACATTATGTTTTAGGTGTGTCTGTATTTCCGTCTTACTGTCCGTTGATGTTTCTGAATTGTTTTGGCTGTCAGAACGTCTAGTTGGTGTGTAATGATATTTAACTTTGTAAGTGGACTTTGGGCCTCATTGATACTGCGGCAGAACCTCAATCTGCTGTTTGGTATCTGTTCTTGATTTTTCGCAGATAGATTTTTTTGTTAATGTCGGGAAACCGTGGAGTAGGTTATGGCCTCTGGTATCTTGTTCTGAACTATATATAGTAAAATAGACCCCCTTGACCCCATTTTCACCAGATGGCTCTATGGCTGCGCTCTCGCCGCGACCTCAATTTGGCCAGAGCGCACAGCGAGCGCCGAGGCCGAAGAAAAACGTTGCACTTAAAGGTGGGGTCACACATGCGTATATATTCAAGTCCGTTTGATAAGCGTTTAAAGCTCTTAGTCTCTAGCAGGCTCTACAAGTCGCGGGGAAAATAGTACACATTGGACAAATATAGATACATAACATGCTAGATGAGTTAGCTGACCGAGAAGCATGGTTAGCGACCCGGCTAACTCGTCTGATATGACACACCTGTTTAGGTTTGTCCAATTTCTATTATTTTTACAACGACCTGTGGAGCCTGGTCGAGGCAAATACTCCCATGCGCACCTCATACGGAATAAGATATATACGCACGTGTGACCCCACCTTAAGAATCTTTCCGGCAACCGCTGTGCGCTCCCTGTGCGACCAAATTGAAACTTAAATGCCAGCAACTTTTAAGAGCGACCAAAGATTAACGAATCAAGCAACGAATTTCAGAGATAAAGAATGGTTTCTGTTACGTTTTGTTTGTTGTGCGTCGAAAGTTTTGATATCATATCCTCATTTAAAAAAATGTTTTTGCATCGTCTTACTATGCTGCTTTGTAACAGGAGTGACGTACAAGAAGCAGGCCAGTAACAAATTAAGTAATTTGTCTAAGATAACTGGATTTCTATGATAATAGCAGACAAAGATGCAGCCGAATTGGATTGGAAAGGGCTTACGGTTAGATGCGGTACTTAGACCGAAAATCCCTTCCGTTTTTTTGTACCCAACGCGGACGACCTTCATTATCTATGCCGTCGAAGAAAAGCCAAGAAGACGATAAAGAAGAGGACTCCATTTGTACATAAGAACGTACCAGAAATATCCCATGAATCTGAATAAACATCTTTTAGATGTGCGTGGACAATTGGCCAACCTCGGCGCGGCTTCAGCTGTACTGGTCTCCCTAGTGACTGCCCCTACTTCCAACAAAATAAATTAGGCGAGAATGATTGGCAAATTGTGCTGCATGCGGGTTTGGCAACCTTCCAACCTCCACTGAATACAGAATTAATGTAACGTTAATAGTTGGATGCTGCATTTATCTCATATATCTTTTAAGAAAACAGCCTTCCATACTAAAACGCCATCTTAAAACGCATTCCAACCAACCTACTAGTAAAGTCACCTCCTGGGCCATTTGCAAGGTTGTAAGTTCTTCAATCTTTATACCCTATTATGTTTTTATGCTATCGCTGTACTATAACATCACTACTTGCGAATTGGGCATAGAGTACCCGGGTCAAACACGTTTTACATAATGCTCCTGCCCTTGCTTCGTATTAAATATTGGGCTATTTTGTGTTGTAAGGCATTTGTAAGATTTCTTTCTTTTTTTCCTATGATGATATACACAAGGTATATAGAGTGATGTAGAATCTTTTACCGGGTCTCCTGATTAAATGTATGTGACTTGCTGTATGCAATTTGCAATAGGCGGCATAATGACAAATATACTACTGACCAAACAAGTACATAGATGTAATGTTGCCCACCCCACATTGTTCGTGGGATCTTTGTCCTTTGGAACTTTATATATTGTCCAAATGCAAGGAATCTTATTCCCTTTCAATGTCCGTTTGCCAATTCAATAATTCTGTTTGCAATATAGCCATACAACTAAGAAATATTTTCCTTAGTCAATTCAAGCTCCAAGTTTCGATTTTCCAGAGAGATTCGGGTATTCTCGGCGCCTCTTGCAAATTCAATAACATTGTTTGAATAAGATATTTCAGCATGCTAACTACATGTTCCTTTGCAGGACGAATTTGCTGATCATACCCAACCGTCTGCAGGCCTATCCCCCGCACACCTGCACACGAATTCCGGTCATACCAAGACGTAGCTTTGAAATTCACCTGCAGCAGTGACACCTGTACCAGGTGCAGTGATGAGGGCGTGCCTTTCCAACAGAAGCCTCTCGGTAGTGACGTACCTACTCCTGCTCATCTGTTGCCATGGTAATGCGAGGGATATCCATGTGGGTGAGTCCGATCGAGTTATACAACCCATGACCTTGGGGAACGCGCGAAAGGGTGAAGATCCCCCTTCTCTATGATTTAATGCTCAAGCGTGCATGCATGTCTGTCATTGCGACTTTTTTTTCTAATTTTCTAAAAAGTCGTAATTTTGGAAATGGCCGCACTTTATAAATTTTGGGCCCAGATTGGCGCAATGCACATATTCTATATCACCTTACGTATTCTGCAGCAAGTACTTAAAGTGAGCATCCTTTCATGTCAGAGGAGTATTCTGGTATCAAACTATACTCCTCGGACAGCTAACTCCTCTATCATGTTGTCTGTCTATTTTGTACAATTCAGAGTCTACTATTTTTAGCGACCTGTGGAGTCTGGTAGAGGCTAAGAATTGAATAAGGACCTCATACGGACTCATACGGACGTACAATTGTGTACGCAAGTGAAACCGGTTTAGGTAAAGTTCGGCTCGATAACAAGGCTTTACAACGATGGGTCAAGGTTGGAAACAACAACTTTCCCGGAAACCTACGACAAAAATATCTAGACTCAAACTGATATCAGAGTTGAATATATAAACAAGGTGTGAATGGGTCCCAAAATAAGATATGTGGCGGATGGGTCTCCACTGGATGGCTTTGTTGTATGGTTACTTTTCTACACTTTGGAAATGCAGCACCCAGTAGTGTCTTAGTATTCCATTGTGCTGATATGCCACATTCATGTAGCGAATAACGTCGAACGCAAATGCGACGTTACTTTTTCGAGTTCCATAAAAATTCTATAGGAAGAACAAATTTAAAACTGAATTTTGATCATTCTTCAAAGAAAACACAGAGAATCCTACCTTTACTTGTATATACCGTAAAGCGTGCATAAAGTTTGCATTTTGTGTCCATTCGACTGAAACAACACAGTTACGGAGCTCATGTGTACTTAAAGTCCAAATTCCGTGCATTGAAGGGATTGTTATTGAGATTGATCACCTTTCAATGGAAGATGCCGACATCTTAAGTGAAAGAAATCCTCACATCAGACGGAGATTATCGCTATCTCAAGTGCCGACAAACACACATAATTGCTGAGTGTTCCCATCTTGGGAAAAGATGGAGAGGAAATAAGGAAGCTTGAGTTATTGCTGTGCTTATTCCTGAAGACAGTTTGTCACTAAGTTTCTTTTGCCATCTCTGGGTACCTGCAGTTGGAAGGATATAAGCGTATTAATAGTTTCTATACAGTTCGTTGAGCGATCTGACAAAGTTTAGGTCGCGGAGGATTCGAATAATTATCTAAAAATAAAGAAATCAAACCCAACCTATCTAAATTTAGATATAGTCAACACTAGTGTTCCAGTAGTCTCTCTGTATAATAACATTTATCACAGTTTGTTGTCATGCATATTCCCTATCTTGTTTGTACCATGTACTACAATTAGTCTACGGGCATGAACTTGCAAATAAACTTTCTTTCATTATAGTGGAGAATGCTGCGTGTGAGGTTGGACCTTTGGTCAGTGTGACGAGAACATTGTGACATAGTGTAGGGTGGATTTGACATTTGTAAGGACATCCACAACTGCATGAACAACTGGAGAATTAGATGGTTTCAGTTAGAATGGGTTTACAGTAGGTTACGAATGGTCTTGGTGGGTCTGCCTTTTATCGTTTTGTAATCCAAAACCCAACTGTCTTCTTTTTGACATTTTGCAGTGACATCGGGATACAGGAATTACCTTGAAAAACGTGGGAGGTAACGTTAGATAATTTTTTTTCAGCAATGTGACATTTTAGCACGGCTACAGGTGTTTGCTACTGGGGCTGCATAAGCCGATTTACGTTATGCTCGCCTCCATTCAAGGCGTGGAATGTTAGTCAAATATTAGCAGCGTTGAAGGAAACAATTTCATACAAATGTATTTGCAATTCTAGATTGTCAGAAAAAAAAACGTTTGTTGAAATCGAATAGATTGTCTATTTGGCGTGTGACGTTGGACATTTGGTCAGTGGAACGAGAACATTGTGACAAAATGTAGGGTGGATTGGACATTTGTAAGGACATCCACGACTGCATGAAGGCCTCGCTTTATAAGCCTGTATAAGACACATTCATTGTGAACGTATGTGCTAACACGAATTACGTATTTGGTACAGCAATGGTACTCCTTTCCGCATGACCCAGAGAGCTTCATGTTTCCACGCTGTAATCACATTTCCGCTAGCCGTAAAAGCTGCCGTGCTTTGATAACGCCTGTAGTGAGTTAATTATGGGCTCAGCTCCGGGTCCACTTACCCAAGAGCTTTTATATCAGATAAAAGCTTCTTGACTTACCAGAGATACGATTACGGGTTAGCGTTATTCCTGTGATACAATCGCGTTTACCGTGGTGACAGTTTCCTTCATTCTAAGATGTTTCCAGACTGGTATATTTCGTTCCATAGAGGGAACTGGGGAGGGGAGTGAAACCGTAGTATCTATGAAAACACGTCTCCAGTAATGCCCCCATCAAGGTGACACATAGGACCGTATAGTGTTACTGTGTAAGGTGTACATGTTTACAATTTGTAGTTGAAAAGCTGCAACGTTGGAGGCGCAAAGCTGCCAAGGGCAAAGACTTAACTAGCTAGGTATACGATAAAGCGTCCATGAAAATCTATCATTATAAGTTAATCCAATTTAGACAAAAACAGCTAAGTCACTTTTTCACTATTTCCACATGGTAAAGTACTTTATTCAATAAGAAACTACACACTAGAACGGTAGCGTTTTAGCTGAGTATCAATTACCATCTACTCATGCGGATCCTCGTTAAAAGACAATGATCAGCCGGTGGTAGATTGTCTGTGTCTGTTTTGTAAGCTTTGTGATAAGGAAGAACAAGATTTCTATCACCTACCATAGTGTTCATTAACACAGGTCTTATCTGTAACTACAGATGGTGGTGGAGATACATGTAATGTCTTACCGAAAACACATCAATGATTCACGATGACGAGGCGACTGATGTAATCCAGCCTTAACTAACTTTTAATGATCCCGAAAATGTGCCCACTTCTCAATTATTCATGTCTAGATTGTTTACAGAGATGTGGCAAGGATTGAGGAGTGCATTGCAATCTTTATTTACGTGTACCACTTGTGAAGGAGTTTTAAGACTCTTTGTATTATGAAGCGATGTGCTTTAAACGCAAATTTGTTTTTGCAGGCGTTGTGCACAGAGGAAACCAGGAATGCCACCTTGCCGAAGTGACATCTAGCGCTCAGGAGCTGAACAGCAGTCAGGATAGCGGTGCCAACATCTCTGTAGTTTCCGTGGAAATGAACGACAGCGCCTGCGCACTAGACCAAGGTAAATCAACTGAGGTTTTTTTAAAATACAGCAACCAGTATAGTAGTTGATTTTGAGGGGGTTTTTTTCAAGTTCATTGCAACCGACTTTGGGCAACCTCAGTTTTGTTGTATTATGTTTTGAACCGGTCTGAAATCCATGTTGTCCATGTTCGCTTCTTTTACCATTTTTACACTATAATTTGTCTGTGCTGTAGACTATGTGCCCTTGTTTGCCCTCTTCAACTCCAGCCATACAGCAGCACTCCCTCCAAGCACTTATCCTGCTGGCCCCCCTCCCATCCCCATGTTTCTGCGGAGGTTCGGAAAGACCACCTCTGCCACCGATAGCCGTGCGCACCTACCACCCCGCGCCGGCCGAACCAGCTCTCCGATCCAGGGTACTGGACATGTTCCCGTCCCCAGAGCACCTGGCAACTATGTTGTTTGACGTCATGGAGGCTTACGGCTGGAAATCAGCCTATGTGCTATATAACAAGAGGTCGGGTAAGTGGGATTTGACAGGATATGATATATGATATATGATTCATGTAGGGGACCTCACAATGGGGTTGACACTTACGCAGCCAGGATCAACAGATCTTCAATAAGCTCTTTCACAGAGATCAGAACGCATGTGCGGCGACAGGAATTCTAGGTAATATTTCAAAGGTAAAGGCCCACAAACAAGTATAAAACAAGACAGACCCGTCTGGACGAAACAATGGTCAAGACAAGGACTGTTTCTTTTTCGAGGCCTTTATTTTTGACAAATTACCTACTAGTAGAATTCCTGTTACCGCACATGCGTTCTCTGTGAGCGGGCGGTAAACGAGCAACCTTAAGAAATTGTGGTTAACAAAAGATTGTTTACTCTCGTGCTCAGAGTTCTATCAAAGCATTGAAACCGTGGAAAACATCGTAACAACGAAGCGGTGGCACGCGTGGTTCCGGGAAGTTCCCGCCAAGGTCACCAGCCAGGCGGACAGAGACTCTCTTGACGCCATCTTGTCTGACGTCAAAACATCCGGTAGGATCCACATCGTGATGATGACTGATGATGACGTCATTGACGCCATATTAGAACAGGTAGGAATGTTAAAAAATCGTATGTCTAGATACTGCAGTGCTGTTAGATAAATTTTCATTATCATTTCAAGGAAAGGAGACATATATTCTCAAACATTTAATTAAATTACATCAGAGCATTTGAGTGCTTTGTGTACTGGTAATAAAAATCATATGACCATGTCTAGTTTTGTAGCGCACTATCTTTTGTCTATTAACCTTTCCTATCGTCATCGTTTGCCCAGGCTTTCCACAGAATGCTGCTGACGGCACAAAGTCACTGGATCATCACCAGCTTTGTGAGTAAGGCCACAGCAAGTAAATTTTATGGATGACATCCTCTGCAGACTGCAAAAATAATAAGATAGGGCGAAAAAAATAAGATGGGTAAAAAAAACAAGATGGCAAATTTTCAAAATAGACGTTGTAACAAGACTTGAAGTGACAAAATATGGCATCACAGCCAACAAGGCATTCATTCCTGTACAGTGCACCAGTGTAGTTAAAGTGACACTAGTGTGGTAGACTGTCACTGGTATCATTAACCATGTTGGCAACTACATAGTTGTGCCACTCTTACAACTATCTATCAAGTTTCACTTCTGCAACTACAGTCAATGCTATAGAGTCTCTAGTGTCAATTCTACATTCAATAATTTGGTTACAACACAACCTTTACCCATTTTCGTCTATCCGGCCTTCCCTGAAGAAGAAAAAAATTCTTGTTTTTTTTTCTGAAATCAGGCGAAAATTAATGAGCGCGCGGATGTCATCCATAAAATTTACTTGCTGTGGCCTAATATCAATAGAAAAAGTGGTAGCAAAGAAGATGCAGAAATGAGGTAGGGGTTCCGAGGGGGCATGGGGAAATGAAAATGAAGGGATTTAGGCCTGGTTATATATAGTGTGTATGTTCAAAGACATAAAATCGTGTGTTGTTCTTATAATGTTCGAATTCAATCTCGAGCGGGATAACTCAGAGATGTGTTGTGTTTTTAAAGGATGTCAGTAAGAAGCAACTGGACAGTTTTCGCCACAGTGGAGCACGGTTTACGTTACTTCGACAGTTTCCCGAAAGTGCCATAGAAAACGCCCCAACTTGGAATGAGCTGACGCTGACCAGTGGGAACCAGTCTACACCGCATCTGAACCGATTGGTGTCAGACCCGTTAGATCCGGACTGGACAGGTGAAGAACCATCTGCAACGGAACTAGACCGGTTCGAGTCGGCCACGACTGGTCAAAACCTGTCCGGACAGGGCCGATGTAGGGATTCATTGTCCAGCACAGCACAACTCGCTCGCGATTCCCTGGTCGTCCTGGTGAATCTGCTATCCTCCGAAGAAGGGCAAGAAACCAAGCGACCATCTGACGCCTGGCGGGGACAGGAAAACTGCAGCCAACTAAACCAAAGTTCAACGGTGGGTCTGCAAATAAAAATGAATCATGTATGGTAGCAAAAAAGAAGACAATTTAGATATCTTTACTTCTCACAGGTTCCAACCCTTTATTTACAACTTTCCTGAATCGACCATGGAAAAGAAAGCATGAGATGGATGACAACCGTTTTGTATCATTCCTTCTCAGATAACGTTCCGTGGCGCCAGTGGGGATGTGTCGTTTGACGGCTGTGGCAGAAGAACTGACTTCGACATCTACATACACGAGTACAGCAATGGCCAAGAGGAAAAGGCATGATGACCTACAATGAGAATTCAAACCTTTCCGCTTATTGTAACTTTTCTGTAATATTTCCATTTCTATTCCTCTTTCCTCTGAAACCTTTCTGTTCTTCTATAGCGTAAGGGTAAGATTTCCCGATGACAGTTTTCCAGTTCGAAAGGTCAGAATTCCTTGCTATGATCAAGCAAGTTAATGAATAATTCTCTGGGTTGCAGGTAGGCTTCTGGACGACAGATGGCGTTGTTGATATGAACTCCACCATTAGTTACGTGGAAATGAACAGACTGCTAGGAGGACGGCACCTGCAGGTCTATGGGAGAGTGGTGAGTAAGGAATCACTACGTAACATGTAAGTTGCTTCAACTTTACTGATGGAGGGAGCCACATTAGTTGAGCTGATTGGCGTTAAAAAGTCAATTTCGTTTCACTGAAAATGAAAACCTGCAAAACTACACTGCATCAGGATATGGGGCTTGGGAAGAGTAAAACGGGAAGTAAATGAAATAAAAATGGCTCTAATGATACACATAGATAGACATGCCGATAACACTATCAACTTGATGAGCATCTAACGTTACTTTCTGTAATTACTGTAAGAAATAAATAAAAGGAACTTCCGTGGTCATATGGACATTTAGTCACCTATACCCATGTATATAGGATAAAAGACAAAACGTTGGACGACATTTGTTGTGAAATGTTGGACATTAGAGTACCCTACACATCTGAAATGTCAAAAAGGGCGCGGTCACATACGTCGTGCGGTTTTCGCACAATTTTGATGTCATAGGATTTTCAAGCAGCCCGTAGACAAGGATCTAATATGTGTAGTAAGACAGCTGAACTTTCAAGGACACATGCAAGGCTGTCAATCCCCAAAATTGCCTAGGTTAGCTGTCGTACGACGATCGCACGGCATATGTGACAGCGCCCTTACCTAGACATAATATTGTGTGGACGTCGTACCTTTCAGAGCAAACCCTGGATCATGGAGAGGAAACACGCGGACGCGGAGGGCCTGAGCGGACGGGACCGGTACGAGGGCTTCATGCTGGACCTGACGGACATGCTGGCGGCCCGCTTAAACTTCACCTGGAACCTGACCATGGGTCTGAGTTACAGAGATGCAATTACATCGGGAAAGGTGGGTACTAGTCGCTTAAGCGGGTATCTCACTAGGACTGCACCAGATTTCGTCAGGCAATTTGTCGCCTGATATTCATTTTTAATTGCTCTTGGCAAAATGGTGCAAATTGGCGCAAATGGTGAATATATCCTCTTATTGCTACAAATCTCTTTTTGATGAATTTCTCATCATGATTATACGCTGTCATTTCCAATAGAGTTATCTTGTATCGAAACTGACAGCATAACATTCCAGGCGTGAGCATTTTGTTTGGCTCATCTTGGCTTCATAAGCAAAAATTTGTACAACAGTGTGACCGCAAGGCAAAATTGGCACAATTCGGAAACTTGGCGGAATTTCTTAGTGCAATTTGGCGCATTCCGGCGAGATACCGACTTTTATACCCATGCTCTCAATCTCTTTAGAATATAGAGCCTGTCTTGTTTCTCACCCATTCCCATGGTTACAGTACGACCTGGTGCTGTTCCCGACGTCCATGCGCTCCTACCGCATGAAAACCATGCAGCTCTCCATCCCTCTGCGCACGCGCGGTTACTTCCTGACCATGAGAAAGTCGGACCGTCGTCTTCCGGGCATGTTCCAGTTCATGGCACCGTTCTCTAAGAAGGTAAGAAAACAAATAAGATCTATATGAGGTTTTTTGGTCCATATGAGCAGATGAATATTCATGGCTCTGTACAACTTGATCAAGTCTTTCCTCTGATCATCATTGAACTTGCATGGCCATGGGTCACGTATAGGTCCTATTGTAACGCCCAGTTATCTCCGGATCCTCTGTTTTGCTCTGATTATCATAGATTTGCATCAGTGTTGTCGGTCGACAATTACTACTCGGTATTTCCAGTTAAGGTCAGACTGAGTGGTACATCTACAGCACTCCTGTCTGTGTAGTATACCTTGGAGAGGCTCTACTAGACTTTACACTTTTTACACTTTTGTGGGCGGTGGCCTTAAATAGCTGTCAGCTAATCAGAGAATCGCTGAAAGGCTTTCTTT
>NC_049993.1:4421710-4461710 GCF_000003815.2 Branchiostoma floridae | reverse complement strand
GTCACTAGCTTGAATATACCACAATTACGCTGGTCGCCGTCAAAGCTGCCGACAATCATGAAGATTGACGACGACGCGCCCCTTCTTAATTCATCCTGTCTCCAAGTCTGCGCATTAAACGCCGCCTGCATATCCAAAGAAAGTTGCTAGATGGCCAACGCTCATGTCACTCTTTCCACACCAAAAGAGCTATCGTGACCATGGCTAGTCCAGAACACAAGGTATCAAATAAAAACAGAAGAGAAACAGACAGAAAAACAGACGCACCTGTAGTGCCTGAGAGCCCTGAACAATGAACTGGATGCAGAAATGATGATTTCCATATTTCTTATCGTAAAGGCTGTGAGAACGACTAACCCGTGAATCATTGTGTCGTCTTTAATAGATGAGGTTCTGACGCGCGAGTCCCGTGAGGCCATGGACCGGGCTATTGAGGGTGACTACATCTTCATCTCCCCCACCACCTACGAGTACGAGATCCTCAAGGAGCGGTGCGACATGGTCATCCTCACCGCCGACTACTTCTTCAAGTTTCAGGTCGCACTTCCGTTTCCGCTCGAGTCACCATACGTGTCAGAGGTCAACCTGGCCATGATGAAGATGGCGCAGGATGGGGAGATGGACGTCCTTGAAAACAGGTTTGTCCCTGAAGTCTAACATTTTTTTTGGCGACGCCCAGGGGCGAGCCTAATATTATAGTGTGCGACCGTTTGACAAGAATTCCCAGAATTCCGTAGGCATGTGAGGAATTTTTACAGGCATGCGCAGTAGTATCATCTGAGTATTCCCCAGGGAATTTATTTTGATGAGGTTTTAAGTATGTTTTTGTTGGTCTTTTTACATTCAATATGAAATGACCAAATGTCACTAGTTATCATACAAACTAGCGTTCTAGCGGAATAAGCATGGTCACGGATCCAACTGCGCATTATACAGCTCAGGTCAAGGCTGAAAGCCCTCTGGGTCCAGATAAACAAAACACATCTGGACATTGTTATGCACCCCGACCGACGGAGGCCACAGAAACCCCAATGTGCGTAAAATGGTTGAGACAAGTCTCTTTAGAAGCCATGCATCTTTTATAACAAGTTTATTGCAAGTTCGTGCCCGAGGGCTAATTGCAAGTACATGGCATAAACATAGTACATATACAAGTAACAATGGACAGTTATGAACAATGTTCTACTCTACTACTAGTGTTGGCTATTATATAATGCCTTTGACCTTTGTATGCGGAGTTAGATCAGTGAATATGCCTATTATAATCAAAGTAAACCTAAAACAAAGGTCTACATCTCCTAAGCCTTAAACTTATTCTCTTTAAGATGAGGGTTTATAATGTCATTGAAAAAGAAAAGGATCGGTCACGTGTTCTATCATATGTCAATAAAGCTTGCTCACTCGCTCTCAATGTACGACACTTGCATTCATCTATGGTATGATATGATCCAAATCGTACAGGTGGTTCAACAAGAAGAAGGAACACTGCAAGTCAGACGCGGCCGAGACGACAGGCGTCTTGGGAATGGACAACTTTGGTGGGCTCTTCTACTTCCTGGTGATGGGGATGGCCGGCGCCATGGTCGTGTTTTTCGTGGAGTGGATCTGGTTCATGTTTAAACGTCCAGACGACGGCTCAATCTCTGCGTATCCAGAGCCCACTAAGAACAACAAAAATAACAACACAGCTGTTGTGTAAGGTCGGAAAATATCAAGGAATGAAAAGATTGTTTTCCACTGTTCGACATTTGTCACCGTTTGCTCTACTTTGGGATCTTTGTCGTCAAGAGGACATTCCTATGGTTAATTTCAAGTCAAGGAACGATACCGCCTCCTTGCGATCTGACCATGAGTTTCAGGAGTTGTTCATCTGAGGCCATGAGATGATCACGACAGTGTGTGGAAAATGTTAGACTATACTCCCTGTTTAGCTGTTTGGTGTTTAGACTAGTCCGGGAAAGACAATTGAATTCAGGGCGTTGTGACAAAACAGTTTCATATCAGACTGTAAATCATCAGCCTTTACGAGTACGTGTACATTACTTTCTGGATCCGTGTCATGTACCCGAATATATTGTTATGATATCTAAGATGATGACAGTGTAAATGTTCATGTAGAGATTGCAATCTGACAGAATCACGGGGTCATATTCCGTCATGACACTTTGTAGTCTATATCCTAGTGCTCGTAACATGCTCTCTAAGCAGAGGTGATGCTCCGGTTGTTAAGTGACGTTTCTTTAGCCTTAGGCGTTTTTATCAGGCTTTCTATTTTGTACCGTTTTGTTGATGTCTCGCGCCGCAGCTTAAACCTCTGCTTGGAGAGTACTCAAAACTGTCACTTTGTTGAATTAAGAGGTCCCATTAACTCAGGTTTGCTTCTTGCTAGTTTTGACATTTTCACGTTCATTGTCAGAAAGAATTATTTTGTGAATTGCCTAGTGTCGTAGAATGTTTGAAGGTGAACTCAAATCCGCTCTGTAGTCGTTGTAAGCCAACTGACCATTGTGAGTATGTCCATCTAATTCTTTAGACTTGCTGATCAGTTTTTCAAGAGGTATATATTAAACCTGAATATTCATATAGCTTGCACACCTTGGACTAGCCCTGCAGACTCTTAATGGGTGGACAGCAGAACATGTAAAAGACAGACTGTAGAAACGTCCACTTATACAGAGTCTCCATGGCTAACCTGGGACATATACATGTACATGTGCGCTATTGTAACCATATACATATAGTATATGACTGTGTGTTTCAACTTTCCGGGCGTGTGATATGTATATGTATTATAATGAAACGAAAAGATGTGCAATATATAGATTGTTGATTATGGGAATGGGAATGAGTAGTAACCCCCAACCCTAGTTACAATGTATGTCTACATTTAAAGGGACGAGGCAGTAACGATCGTGGGTGGGTCAAGTGAGGCTGTGTAAATTTGTGACTATTGTTTTGCGTTTTCTTTTCGCAGACCTATCAGTACATTGTCATCCATATATGACCCAACCGCTTGTACGCACAAGTTAAAGAAAATTAACTGTTGATATCGATTAGAAAGTAGATTTTGAGGAGGAAGCTATAGCCTGGGACACTAGTAGTACTATAGTACTATTCTACCTATCAATTTGGGAATGTCTTTTCTCGATTCAACGCACCTCATCTTAAACCTAAGTGTATAGCTACAATGTATTAATTAGTGATTAAATTACAAACATTCCTATCAAACATTCTTATCAAATCACATCTCCAAACAATAAAAGTGAACCTCACAATCATCAATGAATTTCTATTTCTTGTACGAAAGAATCGCGAAATCATAAATCACTAGTGATTGACGTCAGTACCCACGTTAACGGTACCGTATCAAGGAGAGGGTTTCTGAATTCCAGATGGTCTATCTTGGTGTTATCATTAATTGAAAATCTTAAGATACAAAACTACAATACAAATCTGGAGCTCGTCACTGATAGATTGATAATTCTCTAGCTAAGACAGAAGTCATCATAGGTCACAAGCAGATGTTGGGGTAAAAGATCGTCATATTTTCTGAGTAACGACCGAGCTTCCTTTTCCACATAAAAAGTAGGTGAACAGTTGAGTAAAAGGTCAAATTTTTAGAAGAAAAAACCATTAATTATATTACTAACCTATTCAATACGTACAATATATGATGTACACATGAATGTAGGCGGCGCTTCCACAGGCAGACATGGTGTCACATGCCAGTTTTTGCGCGGGGCCCAAAGCTATTCTTTTTATGTCAACTAGCGTCTTGAATGTCATTCTAGATGTGTGTAAAGATGTCTGGACTTATTTGGAAAAGTTTTTACTAGAATTGAGCTAAAATCTAGTATGGTACGGCATGTTACAAGTCAGGACTACAGACCCTATGAGAGCCCAAGCTGCAGTACCGCTCCCGGCCGCGTCCTGAAAAGTGGCTTAAACGACCGCCAAATTGCCAAATTTCCCTCTTTTCATGAATGGGGAAATGATGAAAGGCTCGCGAAGGGGTTTGAATTTTGGTGGCTTATTTGGCTTTGTCTGTGATTAAAGATGGCAATATTGAAGGTGGTTCACCAACAAAACCACTGGATATTAGATCACAAGTGACGTGATCGATAGCATGTTTTGTAAGCGGTTCCAAACACCACGACTTCCAAGAAAGTCGTCCCGGACGGGGCACGTTTTCAGGCACACGGTACCTTCGACCTTCCGTCTACCTGTCTTTATATACACTGAACACACCTAACCTTTTCATAACAATAACATTCGGTCAAACCAAAGAACTCCTTGGTCAACTGCAACGCTCGTCTGATCGCTCCCGCCGAGCCTTTATCGTCAGTTATTCTGGTCGTTTCACTCTTGGTTCACAGTTTCATGACACTCCGACACCCTCTTAAGTCAAATTCACACCCATTTGAGTTCTGTAAATCCATTCAAACATGTCAAACATGAACTGTACGGTGTCGTTATTATACTCAGAATTGTGATCTATTGTTTGTGAGGGATCCTCTAGGGAGGGAGCCTCTAACACAGCTGCATATCTTTAGGAGTGACCAGTCTGATCCTGTTCTGACTGGCTTTGTCCGTGATTTTCTGGCATGCAGGTAGCTCACATAAATAGCTCCTATGATGATTTCGTAGACAAACCACCTAATGCACCAATTAACTAAATGGATTTAAAGCGCCGACTAGTGACCAAAAGTATCATTGCACCAATAGTAATAGGCACCGTTCTCTCCGCCAGCATTTTAGAGTCAATGAGAATCATTCGGACAAAAGAAGATCCTATAAGCATGAGAGGGGAAGCCCACTAGTATTGCACTGTATGACATTCATGCACACAACAAGATGTCATCACACATTGTACAGGAAGGTTATTCCTTCCCTGCTTTTTTTTTTAATTTATGAATTTGAAATTTTGCTTTTTTTTATTTACATTGAAAATCCAAATTATGTCACTAGATATATTTCAGCAAAATGCTACTCAGCCTCCCCAGTTCAATCTTACATGGCCAGTCTTCTGTCCTTACTTTAATATACGTGTCAATCAATGATGTCTCCATCAGATTCGGCATACCAACTGTTCCTGTCGACTACATATGGCCGGACGGTCACCCCCCCCCCCCCCCCCCAATTTCAACCTAAACACGCGTATGATTCAACCGACAAACTGGATAAGTCACCAAAACTGACCCATGACCAAGTCAGTCATAGTGCTGTAGTGCTGTTGCATCGGCCTGCGCTTTGAATATCAATCGCTAAAGGCCGCTATTGCGTGGAGGTAAATTGCGTTCAGTACCGAGGACAGGCATGTCTACATAATCCCAGATTGCTAATAGACAGGAATTTCTCCACGTAAATATCGAAGATTTCGCGATGCTAAAACTGTTACATGCCTAAGCTACTGACTGATAATAAAGAAAATGAAGAGAACGCTAGCGGAGTGTACAGATGATGCAGCATCCTGGCATCCTGTAACTGTAATAATATTTTGAGCCGTGTAGGGGCGCTTTTAGACTGTCTACCGTCGGTGCAGTTTCAAGCTCTGTATGCTTACTTACTTGATACTTGTTAAAAGAGTGGCCTGCATCCAGGAGTTTGCGTCTGTATAGCTCTGTATACTGCATTAATACTTTCAGTCGGCTACTATTCGTGCGGTTTCCATCTTAAATTTTCTTGAGGATTAAATTATTCACGTTAATAGGTTGCTATGAAACGGTATGTGATAATTTGGATGAAATATTGTTGCAAAGGAATTGGCATTCATATATTCATTAACAGATTTTATTGATTACATTTGACTGTTTTAGATAGATGCTCGAGTAATCAAAACGACTTAAGCGTTCTTTCGACTTTCTGGAACATATGAACATGTACATATACGTGCATTTCTATATAGAATTAATGATACTTGAAAAGACTATACACTAGACAATGTCCTATTGGTATATGGTATTCTTATCATTTACAATCTGTGGGTTAATTGTTCAAATAGTGATAGCATTTGAAGGAATTCGTCTGAATAGTGGCAACAGTAACCTTTTTGATTGTGAATAACTTTATACAGGCGAACTAAGATCGACCCCAAATGCTTCATTTTGAGCTGCTCCCTCATTTTGAGCCGCTCCCTCGGTGCATCCAAACGCCGTTAATCTGGGGTCGGCAGGTTAAAACACTGGATGTCGGAATTGTCCCTGCCAAATCGGATTCTTGTATTTGTTATCACTTCAAATTTTAATGTTGTCTCCGGGGAATAGGCATCCATTATGCACGATATTTCACGACAGGTAATAGCATTAACTGCAGGGAAATTGTAGGCGCATACCGAAAGCCTGCAAATCAATTTTATAGCTATTATGAATATTTTCGAAAACGGGTTGCCGTATCTTGAAGCTCCGCTCTCATCGCTAATGGCAAGTACTCACTGCCACCACATAAATACCGGCGGCGGGGTTGCCTCTCATTTGGACACTTAGTAAGATTTCAATTCCGTCAAGAGCGTATTTGACCCCTCTCTGTTTGTTTGTTTCTTTGTGAGCGGAAATATGTACCGGGAAATTTATTTCTCATAAAAAGTTAAGTAATACAATAAGACAAAAAAAGTTTGCAACAACACTTATTGATATTCACGGTCCGTCATCAGCATGTTGTAAGCCAGAAAATGAGGCACATTTTTGGGAGGCCAACCTTTAAAAGCGGTGTTAAAGTTCTTTCCTAGATCCTCTATTTTGAACTTTGCAAGACATTCCAAGAATAGAACACTCTGTCAGGCGTTTCTCAATAGCGGTCTTTTACACGCCCGGAAAATTCCCGCTTTTTGTAAACAAATTCCGAGACATTGTGGCACGCCACTGAACCGTGCCCATCCTCTGGTGAGACGGACTTGGCCTTGGTGAGACTGACTGGAACCAGTCCGTGGGGGAAGTAGGAGATTAGAGGAGCTCAGGGCTGATCCGGCCCGGGTGAGGCTGGGGAGGGGCGCAGGTGTGATGAGGAAAGCTTTTAGTGTTCTAATCCGACTTACCACGGGAGGGTTGAGGTAAAGGGGCGTGTGGGGTGTTCACTGAAACTAGAGGCTTGCTTGATACATAGCCCACCTTCATAGTATTACAAACACACACACACTTACATGTGTGTGTATACACGTTCATCTCAGGCCCGTCTGACTCCCTTTGGCCGGCTATACTCATTGGCCAGCTTTGATGCTATCTTATGGCACCGTAGGATCTGCTTGGAGATTATATACATGTATGTGTACACATATATGTTCACACACACACGTTACACACTCACAGTATACAAGCCGTATCCACACACACAAAACTATATAAATACACACAACTATATAAATGTATATACATACATAAACACTGCATATATGCACGCATACACACACACACACACACTGCATATATGTACGCACACACACACACACACACACACAAACACGCACACCAAATAATCAGAAGAAGTTTCAGATCCATCTACCACACCAACATAGGGGCAGCAACTACTTAAAAGTTGAGTCAAGTTAACTACGATCCATGAATGACACTGAGCCATCGATAAAGTTTAAATCTCTTTATTGAGATGAACCCCAACACCGCTTCATACAGCCCCATGTTCCTATTGTACTCAGAGCAGAATAACTTACACTTCTGACACTTATTTACAAGACATCTTCCTAAATGTGAGGTTTAAAACCCAGAAGTAAAATCAACAATGAATACTCAATGGATGAAAGAGATATACATAGTGTGAAATGATGCGGCAGATTTGCCGAGATAATTTACACATTAAAAGTCCCAAATCACCATCACTCAATGATACATAATCCCTTGGTATTGTAACACACAAATAGGACAGTGAAGCACATGGTGAAATGTTAGGATAGGATATCTACAGTAGCGCATTTCTGTGGGGAAGAAATAATGATTGCAGCATTTAATACAGAAAAGAACAATACTATGCAATGAAAGGGTGTGACAACACCGCTTACATGTACATGTACTTCATATCTACACATGTAGGTTTCATATCCTACAAATGTTCCAGGACTGATACCAGTTTTTGATAGGTCTTTTGACCCCCAAAAATCTTGATTTGAACCCTAAGATCACACTATCTCATAAATGTCCCCCAATGATTAGGTCCAAAAACATAATCATAGTAGCACAAGAAGATATGTGCAATCATCCTTATCATGTTGGCATCTATGAAAGAAAGTCATGGCACTATACATGCTGTTTGCACCCCCCTCCCCCATTGTATTGAGACATAACAAAAATCAGAAAAAGAATCTTCCTACACTATTAAGTACGCAAACACCACCACACAGCTTTGGACTATTCCATTCTTAACCCTAGGGAGGAGGGAGGGTTGTGATGAACATTCATCCCCATCAATCATCTTCCCTGTTTCATTTGGACTTGATCACTAATCCTCCCTTTCCAATCAGCAGTTCGTTACTGCTCCTCCCTAAACAATGAAAATGGGGAAAACATTCCAGAATTTATGCAAGATTAATGTCCATGAATTTCATAGCTAATGTGAAATGCCTCGAGCATTCTTGGAAATAATGTGCATGCTGGGAAAACGAGGGCCAATGTCAGGCCAGAAAAAATAGGCTTTCTTCTAACAGGAGTATTTTACAACTGTCCCATATAACGGGTCATTTTCCTACCAGATAGCTTCTGCAGACATGCTATGTGTGGTTCATTAGAAAACAAAGAAAGAGGGTACATGAATACAAAGGATTAAATTTACAATGTCTAATAAAACCTTCAAAAGGATGGCAGAAAGGCATGGGTGAGGGGACTGCTTACAGTTCAGGTGTAACTTTTATACAATGCCCAATGGTAATCACGTAAATGTCATCAATTAGTACCCAGACAAGGGAAAGCAATGGAGTTGCCCAGGTCATGATTTTGTGAGAAACAGAAGAAGAGAGATGACTTTGTACTAGAAGAGGACAGTTTCTATGTACAGAAATAGACTGCTGAAATCATGGTATAAGTCTACTACTGGTTAAGAATATTCTTTCATTGTTCCCTAAAAGCTATCCTACCATGCTGTGCAGCTACAGGTCTCCAGCTATCGCTAATGTCTTTTTTTGTATCTGTTGAAGTAATTCAAACGATGAAGCATTTTGCTAACACAACTAGATCATTTACCATAGGTTACCTATACATTATGTCAAACACTCCAGTGAAACAGCAAATTTCAATTTTTTCCGGTAAAAAGTACAGAAAAAACATTACAACATTGCACTATTTTCCATTGGCATATCTCTCTACATCATACAATTGGTAGTTTAAAAGCAGAATCCCAAAAACATGTCTAAAACGTTCCCCTGACAGAATACATTTCCTTGTCTGCAGCCCTTACAAATTGCTATGAGTTTACGAATTCTCACGCAGATCATTTTTCAGTAGGAAATATTTACTTTTGAAAAAGTTACAGATTTTGGAGAGCATGACTATATTTTGTGGACAACTGTAAGGAGCTGTAAAAGTACAACCTGGTTGCACCAGTACAACCTCTTATCCTGCAAACTGCAACCATATGTGAAATTACTCTACATGGCACAGCCTCACTGAAAACAGTACTCCCAGGTTAATCCAATTTGGAACAAAATGGTGACTGCCAGCTTCAACTCTTAACCTACACACTCCTATGATCACGTTTTATGACAAGGTTTTGAAAAGAAGACAGTTGACAATTGCTGCAGCTTGGCTTATGCAACTGCATTGTACCAAGCAAGCTCAGCATTAAAATGTCATAGCATTTCCTCTATATCAATCATAATGATGGCAGTTTATTTCTTAGCTCATGAGCAGAAAAAATGTTTTAAACCCAAATAAAACCTTTGTAGTTAAAACTGGCTGAAACAACTTCCAAAATGTGGACTTTCCACTAAATCCAAATTCCAACCATGGTTCTGGCTTTATTTCCCACAACTTAGACTTTGTTTTGAGAGAAAGCATTAGAATCATGTCATTTCCAACCAGTTTAAACCAGATTCAACCAGAACTTTCTACTTTTGACCAGCAGTCACACTCTTAAGTTGTGCAGATTCCATGCTTAACACACATGTTGTTTTGTCAACATAAACTGGTCGGATCTACATGAAGACTCCTTGGGTTTTCTGTTGTCTAGACCATGGAGTGGTCCACCTTAATCTTGACCGGTAAGGGGCCAGCTTGTTCTTCTGGTGCCTCCTGTGATGGTACCTCCACCACGCTGCCTGGGGCTGACTTCTGTTGGGCGACTATGGTCTCCAGATCTCCATAAATACTCAGCTTCTGTAAACAACAAAAAAATCATTTTATATTAGAGAACTACACAACACAAATCTAAATTTTCTATAAGAGAACAACACAACTCATGTCTAAATTTTCTATAAGAGAACAACACGACTCATGTCTAAATTTTCTATAAGAGAACAACACAACTCAAATCTAAATTTTCTATTAGAGAACAACACAACACAACTCAAATCTAAATTTTCTATAAGAGAACACAACACAAATCCAGCTTACCATATTCATTCAAGCCAAACATGAACTTATGCATTAGATGGTCTGCATATTACAACATTTTGTTACCTTGTTTCTTCTCACAACGTTTGATAAGTAATACCTTTAGTCTTCTGAAATCATGTTTGACATGGTTTGCAAACTACATTTTAGGCTCTTTTGCTGGCTGAACCTGTTGCTTTCTCAAAAAATGTGTCCTTACCGGCTGCTTCAGCGTCTGTTCCTGTGCTGTTGCGGAGGTGGCACAGCACAGCCACAGGATGGCCAGCACCGACAGGAACAGCGTGGAGCTCAGCAGCCACCTCGGCAGCCCAGACTTCTTCGACACACAGCCCAACCAATCAGCCGTCGGCTGGGGCCTGCCCGGCCAATGAGCATCCTGGGATATTCTCTGGAGGCGTGGCTCTCTGGGCTGTAATCTTCTGTCATCTAGTTCAAGGTCAAGGTCATCAAGGAGATCCAGGCTGACCTCTGGCCGCAGCTCTGACCTTGGAACTAAAAGTGGACAATACAGAAAAATCAATGTAAGTCTTGCAGTCTAAGGCCAGTGAAACATGCGTAATACAAGTTCACATAAGTATTTCAGTCAAAAATTTCACAAAAGGAAAATGAAGGCTATGCCTACAGTCATTCGCCAGGAAACGCACATTCCAATTACTGACTCCAGAAATGGGAAAAAGGTCACCATCAATACTTTTTGATATTTTGATTGTTATGCTTTGATACAAAGGGTAGCAGAAGGCTAAGATGATTTGGTCATGTATCAAGACCACCACAACCATTGGGCAAGCTCCTGGCCTTATAGGAAGGATTGAGAAGCACAACTTTCAATAAAAATGTAATACTTAAATCTATACAGATGAGCTTTCAACCTTAGATGGAAAATGTTCCACACCAGGAGACTGATATGTGATGTGCCATTATGAGTGCAGGAATGTGACATGGTAGATATATGAAAATCACTACTTACAGTGGAAGTTCTCATCCTCAGGAATAATCCTGTCCACGAACACTTCAGGCTCCGACTACAGGAAGGAACAAAGGAAACTTGGTTAACCCTCTTCCTTCTATAACCTTCAATACATTATGTACATGTAGCTTGGTGTGTAGATAGGGTCACTGGAGTGTGATGCCTATTCAAACCAGCAAGGCAGAATGGTTGCTTTCTCTTTCTTATAATGTTCAAAACCAAGTAGGTACCTTGTACATTTGTACTATAAAAATTGAACATTTATCCCTGGAAATGGCACCTTAATGGAATCTGATACAATAAACCATGCATTATTTTATGACCAAAAAAATACCTATGAATACATGCATACCACCAGGTATCTATCATGAAAGTATGCCAATTACTGTATGGCTCGTGGCAGCCTGAAATTTGCTTGGATCCATCAGTTACCAGACATTTGTATGGAATTTCCTCCATATTCTCATTCTTCACTTAAGGTCCAAAATTGCAGAAATTTGTTTCGGGGCAGAGGTCGGGTCTGGATAAGTGGTGCGTCTCCCCTGTGTCTAATTTAGCCCCAATATTGGGGTGGGGGGAAGGAAGGGGGGGATCCAGGGGGAACAATTACCGGCGAAGCAGCCGCTGGTGGAATTACTGCCTACAGGCAACACCTGCCACATGCAGTTAGTCAGGACTGAGGCGTTACGGAGCTGGGATATGGTAATCTTGGCACAATAAAATCCAGGCACTTATATCAGGAAAATTTATGGATGTAAGACTTTGCTATCTATCACTTGATACTTTCAAGACATGAGCATGCTTCATGTTCGTGTCTTGTCTTCTGATATTTGTAAAGCTAGCAGTCATCAGTAGGCATGGTAGGGGCCGGGCAATTGATGAGGACTCTAGAGAGAATACCTGCACTCCCATACTGGTTAAAATTCTGAAACTGTCTTGAAAAGTCCTTCACATTGTCAAGTTTTACTTCTTTATGCACATGTTACACCAGGAAAATCGATGGACTAACGAGTCTGCAAACTCCAGATGACATTTTCAGCAGTAATACGCCCGTGTTCTCTGGATCAGTGCACCATTGTTAGAGATTGGCAAATGTTCACAGGTCCCTGCAGAGACCATCCAATGTGATTGAATAGATTTTCAGGTCAAAAACACCTTTGTGTTTCTGGAAAATTTTACATTTGCTGACTTTCTAACATTAAGACTTTTAAACAAACATTCCTGGAAATTTTTAGAGACTTGCATAAACTCTAGCAACTAATAAAGCTGCTTTAAACTCTTGTTATGTAGGCACCTTAAGAACGATGATTTTGCCGTTGTCAGACTGCATGTAGAGGGACCAGGAGACAGAGATGTAGTTCTGGGCGCGGCTCAGCAGGTCGCTGTAGATGTTCCGTACCATCATCATCGGTGTCAGGAAGTGGATCTTCTGTACCTCATCATCACGCTGAAACAAAACAAGACAATTCCAACTTACAACTGTGAGCAAACCAACCTTTTCCAAACACAATACATGGACAAAGTTAGAAGGCACTGCACCTGTAGCTAACTGATTTGCCATTTTCCTGTCCTTTGTTTATTGTTTATTTGTTTTACACTCAAAACAAAAATAACAATAAATACATGACACTGAAATATTAAAGAACATAACAGTATTAATAGTATACATTACTAGTGCAAGGGAGGCCAAAAGCTTCTGCTTCTGTCTTCAAACTCAAACAAAAATCTTTCTTGCACTTACAAAGCACTTAATGATTCCAATGCAATGTCAGATGCCGACTTTGCCAATATCTGCTAAAATTACAAATCTTTAAGAATGATTGCAATAGGCATTGCCAACTTGTATAGTAGAATTAACTAGAGTTCCACGAACACATACCTTTGCCAAATAAACCAGGTTTGTTATGTAGAATGATGTCTGAAGACATAAATGTGCTACTCATTATATTTTATTTTATATGCCTGGAGTTGGTTCATAACATTTTGCCATTGCTTATACAAATTAGATCCCTATTTACATACTAATATTGAATTGTATCAAGCATCACTTAAGCTGTCAGCATACCAAAAATCATGATGATCCATTCAATCCCTTCTTGACTTATTATCTTTCAAAGTTCCTGCAGTTCAAGACAAGATGTTAGCGGACCCAAACATACACCTCTTACTCTCTGCCATCTTTCTCAGTTACATGTGACAAGTCTGAAAGTCCTATCACGGAATACAGTGGATTTATCAACTTTCCTCATCAATTATGCAAATTAGCTGTTAATTTGCATAACTGGTATCTCATTATGTAACGTTTTACTTAGGCTATCAACTTACCAAAAATCATGACGATCCGTCAGCACGTTCATATTTCCATTAATTATGCAAATGAGATCATCATCTGCATAATTGATTTGTATTGATATTTCTGTCTTTCTCAGCTGCACATGTGACAAGTTTGAAAGTCCTATAAAGGAATGCAGTGGATTTACACATTTTCCTAATTAATTATGCAAATTAGCTGTTGATTTGCATGATTAGAATTCCATCATGTAAGTCTTCCCTTTGGCTATCTACATACCAAAAACCATTACGATCCATCAATGCGTTTATATTTTCTCATTAATTATGCAAATGAGGTCATCATTTGCATAATTAACATGCATTGATATTTCTCTCTTTCTCATCTATACATGTGACAAGTTTGAAAGTCCTATCATGAAATGCAGTGGATTTATAAACTTTCCTCATTAATTATGTAAATTAGTTCCTGATTTGCATAATTAGTATTTCATAATGTACATTGTTACTTGGGCTATCTACATACCAAAAATCGTGATGATTCATCAACACGTTCTCGAGTTATTCTCGCCCAAAGTTTGAAAGGAAATCGGCGACTGCAGTTCCAAACAAGCCGCTAGGGGGTTCAAACTTATGGTACTTACTCTCTGCCTCAAGGGCTATCTACCACTCAAAAATCATAACCACAGCATGTCCAGAACACGAGATATCAAATATTGAGGTTCTGCTGCAGTACCTTAGCAAGCCGCTAGGGGGCCCATTATCGAACTTGACCTTCGTTTTCCCGACCCCTATCCACCTACCAAATATCATCGGGATCCATCCAAGGCTTCTCGAGTTATACTGTTAACACACAGACACACAGACTCACAAGCCTAAAACATAACCTTAGCCATTCTGGCAAAGGTAACAATGTAACTGCTGGAGGAGTTCCAAAATCCATGTGCTGATGCTGACTCTGGGATATTTGTATTCCTCTAACACTGTTATAGCACTCATTTTCCTTACATCGATGACACTTTATAGTGAAAGTGTGCCCCCATCTACCATATAGACATGAAAATGCACCTTACAGGTAATAACGTAGATGTGCATGTGACATTTTATGACTACTTAGTCCTGAGTCAAACGCATTCTTGATGTCTATTGACACACAAGAAACAAACTGTCTCTCAAAACCCAGCCTAATGCACTACCTGCACTCTCCCTGTGCAGGAGATAATCTGGTTATCACTCCCAGGGATTTAGGCGAGATCTGGGAGGAGGGTTCCATGTTTATTCTGAATACAGTATTGGTTAAAGGGTCATGCTGGATATCTCGGCTTTGTTTCAGCCGCTCATTAATGGTACACTCAGCCTGTGGTACTGAAATTTCTGTTTTGACAAGATAAAGCCCAGTACTTTATCATTCTTATCCAAGACAGCTCAGCTTTAGTGGAACATATTTTCTCAGGGTTTGATATAAGGCGGTGAGTGAAAAGAGAGGATAGGATAAAGGAGCACAGGGAATTTCAGCACATTGCTTTTAAAACTACACAAGAAATAATCATCAAGATGTTATTATTTAAAGAAAATAAAGCAGTAAGAAAGAAAGGAAATATTTAAGTTTATATCAAGAAAAATGTACAATTTATGCTCTTGAATAGTTTTGGGTACATTTATTTGGTTTGTTGTCTTTTATATTATATCTTCCTTCACCAGAATTGAAAATGTGACCCTAGCATTATGCAGCTTGTACCTACAGTAAAGAACTGGTATGTTCTGAATAAAATGACAGTTGATCGGTTACATGGAACCAAACAAATGAATGCTTATGCTGAGTAGTATTGCTAAATAGTACTTCTTCTTTTCAAGGGGAAACCAGAATAAGACATGCAACTGTAGTCATCAGTGTTTGTCCAGACAATGTCCACTAACCTAAAGAAATGTACGATATGATTATTAGCACTGCCAAGGGCAGCCCAGGACATTACTACACAGGGCTTGAAATACTTTTTTTCTGCATACCTGCACTCAGGTGCAAGTAACGTTGCAAATTACCTGCACCAGGCAAATTTTACCTGCAACAATCTGAATGTAGGAAGTATAGATCATACTAGAATTTTTCAGGAACCATTGCTATTTTTTCTTTTATACTTTATAGGTGGTAAAAGTCAATGCAGCTAATAACAATCCACATACACCTACATCACAGGACATTTATGTATTAAACCCTTTACATGAACCTGTGCAAGTTAGGTGCAGGTAGATAACAGAGATACCTGCACAGCTCCAATTTTACCTGCACTAACTTGCATATGCAGGTGGTATTTCGAGCCCTGCTACACCACTCAGTCAGACAGGAGTCGAAGACAAGCTAAGCCTTCCAGATCCCTGCTGGCATCACTAATGCAGTGCCCAATCCCCAAGTCTTTACTGAGAGGAGTCCGAGATGCTACGTGCCAATTTCTCACTGCCGGCGGGTTAATGCTGCCCGCAGTCCATCTTTCACTGCGCGATGATATCATGTCTACTTGTAACAAGTCATTAAATCGCGGACACACCGCCGGAGCGCAGGCATTATGCAGGCACAGCGCTTTTGTTAGGTATCACTTTCATATCAAACCACCCTGTAATTTGATCCCAAGGCAATTTTGCAGGGATCTGTATGGATTGTGCAGGGTCCTGCCCCAAAGACATGGTCTACATACTAACACTGGGCAGGCTGCAAGGTCCTGTCCAATGACATGGACACACTTACAATAGGACTATGGTATGGCTTCCTCTACTGACTATCTCGGTGGACAACTTCTGCATTTTGTGGTGTTGTATAGCATAAGTGGACTCCCAAACATTTTTCAAATACTCCCCAGTTCATCTCAGCATTAAGTCCAGTTTATTTTCCATAGGCCAGGCATCTCAGGTACTCAAGATCATTCAAGTAAGGATTGGAAACCAACATACACTTAGCCCTGGTAAAAGCAGCTTAGCAAACAGTACTAGTAGCAGGAATATATAAAAATCAAAATGCCAGAGACAGGCTAAAAAATATTGAACTTCACAGTCATCCCCCTCATACACAGGCCTAATCAGACATGAAGCTGATATTTACCGTTGAATGTCAGCGAACAAGAGAGTGAACTTGTCGCTACAAGTATTGGAGTATTGCTGTAATTAGAGGTGCGTAATATTCTGCCAGTTTCACACCTGACACCAATGTCACCCTGCTGTAATCAGCGGACTGGAATAATCTGCTGACTGTACACCCGACACTAATGAAGTAACATTGTGGTTTGTAATTACAGTCGGCAACAACATAGCTGTAATGAAAGCATGGCGGTCGTCACACAATCATGAGAAAGACAACTTGCCATTTGGGCAATCATCGAAGGAAATTACCAAATGTTAGAGGTCACACAGACAAGAAGTTGTCTAACATTGTGCATTTATCATTCTTAGCTCCTCATGAATACAGGCGGAACTTCTGACGATGAGTCATTGTTAGAATTTACAAATATTTGTGGCTTTCCTGGGAGTTGTGATCAAATTGTAGGAGTTAACATTCATGAAAAATGAAAATCCATTTTCTAATGATTGTTTAAGTCATTATCAGAGCTTACTAATGATGGAATTATTCATCTCGAGCGGACGGCCAAAATAAATTCCTCTCCCCACAGAATAAGCTTAACTCCCTGCTCTCATCAACGTTGGAGCGGTAATTACGACACCTCATTCCCGCCGTAATTTGGATGTCCAGGGCAGCAGCTGGTGTAACTCCTATGGGATACCAAGTTAACTCCAATGGGAGACCTTCTCCCGGAAGATAGATGCAGCCTTCTTTCCCTCCATCTTCTAGCCTTCTTCTAGAAAACTCAGATGTTGATATATGCCTGGTGCGGTCTATAATACATTTGGTATCCATCCTATCGCTGCACATATCACCCAAAAGTTCCTGAAGTTTTTATGTGTCAGGAGAAAGATTAGGTCCAACTTGACATGACACGGGCTGACATTTCTCAACTGCAGGAAATTACATTACCAGGCAGCAGTGTGTTGATAGGATCATATATTCTGTATGGATTTATGTCCATGTTTTTCCTGCTATTACTCAGCATTAGGTAACCATCTCGCTGCTTCGATTGATGGTCTATGTTTTAGAACACTACTAGTAGGATAACATCATATACTGGCGCCTTTATTTGACTTGACTTAATACAATTACAACTGCATGAAAACATAACTTGTTCTGGCATAATCAGATTGTCTCTTAATCATTGATATTATGTATCAACTCACCGTCTTGATTCTCTAAATATCATGGAACATTTTCCATCAGATGAATTGACTAGGGCAGGCAATGTTGCACAAAAAGTGTGGGGATGGTAAAAAGTTTTCCATCATTATCCGTTATCAGGTAGTCATCAGGTATAACTAATAGGAGATCTGCTTTCTGAATTCAGGGTATAATTTATTGGACATGACTTAACACAATTACTACCTCAGGAAAACCACAAAAGTATGGAAATATCATTATATTTGACATTGGAGCCTATTGCATAAGTCTTTTGTTTTCTGCAGATCGGGATAAACCTAATTTGACACCATTTAATACAATCACAAAAGCATGAAATCGATGAAGGCTGCAAACAAAGGACGGCGCATCTGATTTATGAATATATATTCTCATCATTATTCCAGAAGTGGTGTCATGCATGAAATGATGGCGGTGTAAAAACACTGGCCAGTACCTAAAGTCTTTAAATGTCCTCATAAATAAAAGGTTAGTCTGAGATGAATTAAACATGGCCAACATAAATTTGTACGCTGTTATAATTGATGTCATCTATTATGCTATCGGACTGAAACATTACCACGCGGAACGTGACTCCGACGACAGGTGGAGAAGTTATTACGGCTTTTAGAGGGCTCGTCGTTCAATCAAAATTTGCGGCAGCTTATTACAGTGTGAAGGGATATTGGGTTCATTTGATATCCCTGTTGAAAAATGACAGACACTGCAAAATTGTGGCGCAAAGTTTCACTGTTCCATCGAAATTCAGGACAACTTATTACAATACCAACTAAGGGATATGAAAGTTTTCCGACATCTTTCAGAAATTCTAGAATATGTGAAAAGAGGAGCACAAAATTCTGTCCTTGAAAATTTGTGACAGATTATTATTGTATACCTCAAAACATCTCAGAACACAGGGGTTGAGTGGTACAAAGTTTGGCTTTCCAATAACCCAATATCTATGTTAAAAATTTCCTTAAGACAAGAAATGTGAACAGTTTTACTATTCAACCATAATTTGAGTGAGCTTATGTCTTACTCACATTGGGATTTAAAGATAACTTGATATCCTTGTTAAAAATTCCCCAAACACAAGAAAGGAGTATTGCATAGTTTTGATTACAAACATACAGAGGTATGTTTTTCTACCTATCGTGCCAGGCATACATTACAAGTGAAATGATCTGTATATGTGGCATTAGCTAGGCCCTGATGGGCTGTATCCAACTCCTTTTGTTCCAAAGTTTTACCTGATCACAAAAAGAGTCAATACTACCACATTCAGCGTGCAAAATACCCACTTGCTCACTTGCACATTGCAACCACTTTTTGCTTGGTGCAACTTACTTCTAAGCTCAGGTTGCACAGGGTGCAACTTAGATTTTGAGCCTCAGAACTCTATTATGTTGTTAATTTACTTGATTTTTAGTTTGAGACAAACATGTTTATAAGTAATTGATAGTGAAAGGTTATGTATTTTTTTCCAGAAATTAATGAATTGTTGGTATTGGTAGTGCAACTTGAAATTCAGTTGTGCAACCTAGTTTTTGCCCAAGGTTGCACAGTGTGCAACCTGGCTCAGAAAAGTATTTTGTACACTGACATTACTTCAGGTACCTGCAACCATCCCTGCACCTTGAATACTCTATCAATCAGTCAAAATATATTTGTGTGCCCACAGTACAATCTACACACTGCATACAGGATCGTAAACATAAACATACAAACAGTACACAAAAACAAACAAACCTGTTGTTTTCTCTTCCGGGCAAAAGGCACCTGTGAGCGGCAGCCGATACTGCAGCCGTATCTGTCATCCACATGCCTGTAAGCCTCCATACACGCTGAAACAAGCAAACATACAATTTTTCCCAAAGATACACCAACACTGCAGTATTTGTAACACAAATATGTTATCCAGTGCTAACTACATCATATACTGCTGAACTTGGAGCCAAAAGTAAGGCATGCAAGATATGTAGATTTCAAATTGTAAAAAGTTTCTCAACAAGCAATGTGTATAATGTGTGACTTCAGATGCCAAATCTATTTGCCCTGTACAGCGTGCAAAATACCCACTTGCTCACTTGCACATTGCAACCACTTTTTGCTTGGTGCAACTTACTTCTAAGCTCAGGTTGCACAGGGTGCAACTTAGATTTTGAGCCTCAGAACTCTATTATGTTGTTAATTTACTTGATTTTTAGTTTGAAACAAACACGCTTATAATATAAGTAATTGATAGTGAAAGGTTATGTATTTTTTTCCAGAAATTAATGAATTGTTGGTATTGGTAGTGCAACTTGAAATTCAGTTGTGCAACCTAGTTTTTGCAGAAAAGTATTTTGTACACTGCCTGTAGCACAGTAAGTCGGCATCCTTTCATTCAAACATTGTTTATACCTGCCAGGATACATGTACTTTTGTTTACTAGAAATGGATCAGTTGATCATCTTTGTCCATAAACTACTTGGCCATCTGGAGACAGGGAATGAAAACTTAAAACAAGTTGCATGGATTCTGTTGTTCCATTTTTCACCAAAACTTCTGGTGGAAGTTTTGTGAAAGCTTTTCTTTTTGCAAAGTAGAAAGAAGGATGATGATGATGCAACAGCTATATACTGGAAATGTATGACTTCATCTAACTATAGGCTTCCCTGCATGTCCCTCTATGTCTCTAGAGAATCTCAGATACATGTATGTTCAACTCTAAGTGCACCTGGATTTCCATTTCCCTTCCCCTGACAGCTACATGCATGTGCATACCTCGACTCCTGCTGGGTTAATAATCAGGGGAGAGGGGAGGGTGGTTGTTTTACTAATAACAGGCGCAGGTACCCCGTGTTTGTGATGTGCATGAAATGGACTTGATGACTGTTTTGTACAGTTTTAACTGGTCCCTGTGGGAGGCCCCCAGCCCACAATGGACCCCCTGGTGGGAAATATACTGTGGCATCAGGCAGGAATTCTATGCATGGGGAGGGGGGCGCGCACAGGTCAGACACCTTTCACATCCTGACCTGATGCCATTAGCCGTTCTCCATCCATTCACTGGAGCAGTCACTCCTGGGTCAGCAACTCAAAAGGTTTATCTTGTAAGTTGGGAAAATGTAGCAAAGAGGGGAATCCATCAACCTGGCAATTGGGAATGATAAAACACTCACTGACATGTTTGGCTTTTATCATATCTTCTTGACCTTCTTTTTCTTGGATTACCCATAATATACAACCCATCTGGACTGAAAGTAAAAACTTACCAGGTAGCTGTTCCCAAAATTCGTATACTGTTTCGAAATTGTGTTTGCTGAATTAATGCTGGACAACAACAGGGCCTAGCTTTGCAGGGATATCATATATCTTAGCTTAACACTAACAACTTACCAATTGCTTAAAACTTATACCTAACATTCAATTGGTTTAATTTGCTTTGGCCTGTCTGGTACAGTAATACTTTGCCTTAAGCACAAAGAAAGGAATGCAGAAATGCCTTCCATTGCCATTACATGCAAAAACATGGATGGCAATATGAGTTATGTGCCATGTCTGTGATTTTCTGCACAGAGGGAGCCCTAAAATCCCCATTAAACACCACCCCAGGGGGGAGGGGCAGGTCCAGGGCTGTCTACCTGGATTTGGGATCGTACCACTTCTCCCAGCGGGGAGGAGCATGTTAATGCCTTCTCGGCACCTACATCACCACTGAGAGGAAACCCTCAGCTGGGAAGTACATCATTTTACGCAAACATGGTTCCGACATCAAAGTCTCCCAGCTTATGCCTAACAGATTCGGAAGCTTTTTTACAGGGAAGCTTCCTGTGGGCTGGAGCGTTTGGCTTTACCAGAATATGATTAGAAAACCAGCTGGGTGCAACTTTCAAACAGCGATATTCAACTTTCATTGGAACAATAATTTTGTTACTGGTGGAAATTTTTTATAGAAAGCTTCTGCTATCTTCTTTTTTGTCTTTGCTTGTGCCTTTTCCTTGTTAACATTTAGCTTGAAAGAGTTTGACTTACCCGCATCACATGCATCCTTTGTGGCGTTCAGGTCCCGACTCTCCCCGATAAACTCCACGATAGAGAAGAGACGGCAGCCACGTCTGCACGCGTACAGGTTCTCTTGCTGTAAAACACAGGAGTTCTGCTGTTAGCTGGGTCTCTGTGCTGACATTTTACACACACATTCATTGCCAGAACTATTGATCACATTGAAGACAATCAATATTTTCATTTTTATAAAAAGGATATACAACATGGGATATGAAGTTAAAACTGAAGTTTACTTTTCAATACAAGACCTTTAACTACACAAACAAGATTGTGGGATGAGGCGGACAGGACAATAGATACTCTGCCTATTTGAACTGATGATGTCAATAATGATCAAAGACCACCCAACCAGTGTTTGTATTTCTTGATTGTCATTTTGCCGGCTATTTTTCTCTTTCTTCTCATAATCCTAACTTTGCAGCTGTTATTCAACTTGGAAATCACAGTGGCTTTTGGCACATTCTTCCACACATTCCCCAGATAAAGGAGGCAAATCTTTTCCTCCTTTCTCAAACCCCAACCTTGGTAGACAGGGAACTGAAGATTATCACTGATGTAGGTCTGTTTGGACATGCAGATGCGCTGGTCTTGTAGAGAGAATAGCACGCTGATCAGTGGGTCCCGTCCACAATAACCCGGAAAGGGCCATTTTGTTCAGACAATGCCGCCCATGAATCTCAAGTGAGGAGGGGCAACACTTGTCACTGGGAACAACAGCCTGGCCCCCCTCCCATACCCACCGACAATGGTCCACCCTTCCTATTCACACGTAGTATAGAGAGCCAATGGCACTGAAAATTAACTGTCTATCATGTAAAGCAGCCGCCATTCTCTTAATACACTCAGTACTGATACACTCCCAGCCCACCCTGAAAGTTCGTGTGCTTTTTGCACTATCTGCCCCTGCCACACACACGACAGGTCAGCCAATGTCGTACAAGGTCAAAAGCTAACGAGAATGTTTAGCAGTAAAGTAGCCAAGCTTACTTTTTGGTGACAGCAAAGATTTTCTTACAGGCCATTAGTGAGAACTTGCTAGTGCTCAATCATGGCCGGCTGGTAGCTATGTAATGTGGCTACTGTTCAGTTTTCCACTTTGCACGCGAAAGACATGTTCTTGTGCGTGTTTCTAAACAGTGTCTAGAACACGCAAGGGCCTTTGTACGACTGCAAAATGCTCTAAAGCTTTGAAAGACTAATGAGGAAATGTGTACATGTAACATAATGTAAACAAATGTTGTCTCCGAGTTAAAGAAGACATCAACACAGCCCAGCCCTGTATAATGAAGAGACATATCTAGCAGAACAGTTTACATTCTGTCAGAGGAGTTCAACATAAACAACCGTCTGAGAGGCGTCCGAAAATCTTCACATCTGTTGATGCTACATGTTCCAAGAAACGTGAGAGCTGAAAATAAATTGAAACTGAAGAAGGTCCAGTGTGACCGCTCGAGCGGATGTCTTTGTAAATTTTGATCTTGAAGAAAGATACCTAAACAAACCTTCCCAAAAATTGTAGAACAACCAGTGTTGCAGTGGAAGCGGATATTTATGAAAACACAGAGCTTGAAGAAAGGTTATTTAAAACAAATCTTCTCTGGAGACTTAAGTGGTCTATGTGTATAAACGTGGCAGAGGTGTTTATAGACTGGAGTAGTAACATAAAGAAGAACCTCAGGTCGAAGCACGCACATTGCCAGCTTCTGAAGTTTTGTTTCATGTCAGTCACAGAGATGGAAATAAAGCCAACCAGTTGCGCAACGATGGAGCCTCATTATTTTGGCACTCCAAAGCTAAAACCAAGACTTACAATAAGATACTGGGACAACTTTTAAAAAAGCCCAGAATATCATAAGCCAGCATTACCTACATTCAAACTTTATATCACGTTTTAATATTCAAAGGATGTATTTTGATGTCATGACAGGTACATAACTTAGTGTTATCCTAGACAGCTATCTCATCTAGGAAGATACAGTTCTTTAACATTGTTATTTTAAACTTGTCACTACATCTATCTTTTCTCCAAGCCATCTAAACTTGTCATATAACAAATGCATGCAAGGATCCCCAGCCCACTTATTTTCCAACCGAACAAGAATACATAAAGCTTTTAAGCTCTATCCATTCAGCCTCAAATACCTGCCTTAAATCTCTGACTTTGCTGCTATTCAGGTTGCCCTTTTACAGGAAAAGAAGGAATCCCCACAGAATACTAACTACGCCATGCTTTGGAGTAGACGAATTATCTCTTTGTGTTACCAGGCTGTGGGGGAGGGGATACTGAAGGCCAGGTAGAACAATTACAGCATTACCCTTTTCCCTACTGCCTAATCTTACAACCAATGCAAACTTAGGTAAGAAACAGTTACCTCAGCAAAGAGAGGGTTAACTATGAATATTGAGTATTGGAATACAATATATGACACCTGGTTTACAAGAAGTCGACCACACCTGTGAAAACTACAGGTAAACACGCAGGTGTGTGACTTGCAGGTGAGTAAGTCCAGGAGGACATACCACAGTACCCACAGGGTGAGTCAACTATGGGTAAACACCTGGCTTACAGGTAAGTGCACTTTGTGTAAACATGGCGACTTTGCAGGAGGCACGCAGACGGCCTTTACAGAGTCGCTCTTGTTACACTTAATCCTGACTTAGTTCTGCCAGCTCAACCTTTTCTGGGACAAACCCACAACAAGAGGAACACAGTACACATGACTTCACTCTTAACCCACATTACAGAGACACACACACACAAAGTTGACAAATTTGTAGGGGCTATAGCTTGTATAGTTACAGCATATAAATGTTCCACATATAGAGACAAAAATGTCATCTTGGGGTAACTCAGTCATTTCTTAGGATCTAAAACTTAGTCGAAGCTCCTTAATGAATTCTTAACTGTAGGTACTTTGGCAAATGGTTCTAAATTGAGGTGTCTAGAATGCACCCAACCTAATTAGTGTCCTTTCCCCTTTTGTCTGAGAAGGGGCACAAATGAGAGAGACATGACAGGAACAACCTCCCCTTACTGATTATCTCCTGTTAATTACAGGTACCAGGGAAGCCTGTCACTCAGGTAAGATAAACAAACATGCCCAGGTTGGTGTGTTCCCATGTGTAGTAGCCTAGGGCCTGTAAACTGTTCCCTAGGATCTAAAGTTTCATCCAGCCTAATATAAATAAACCTACACTCTTATGTACACTGCATCAGTGCTGTATACCTGGCTTGCAATATGGGGAATGTTCCAGAAATGCTAGAACAGAATCCAACTTCCTGACTACAGCAATCTCTCTATATTCCTCTTCGATACAATAGGTAAAATTGAGGTAAAATTGTCAGAAGCAAAACATTTTCTGTCTGATTATTCTGAATTTAATTCACACAAATTTGGATATTGGAAAAGTATACTTTTTTTCTAACATTGTCAGCAATTTCCATTAAAATTAAGATTTAAAAGATATGGCTTATAAGGCAGCAAAATTAAAGTAAGCACAAAGAATGTGATAATGTTGCTCTAAGCTACAAGATAAAATTCCCCAAAGATGCTTAGCTGCTGCAACCTAAGCCTAAAGCTGGGGGCTGTGGTGAGAAAATCTGACAAAATCTACAGCCCTGTCTGTACTTCAGGCTAGGCCGTGAAAATCCTCCATGAAAATGTACTTAGCAGGGGCTTGGGGCAGTGCTGCAATCTATAAGATTTTATTGCTGTCCCCAGAGTCTGCAAACTCCAGGCTACAAACAAAGCTGCAGGCACCTGTGTCTCCAGGCTAACCAGCAGGCCTGGGATTATGATGGACAGACAAATCAGCTTGGCTGGATGCCCCCTTATCCTATCATCATCCTATCATCGGTTTGATCTGTTTTGTCTCAGACAATTGTCTCCACTCCCATCCAATCCATCAGATTTGACTAAAGAGGTGTTCCAGAGAACTGCCTGTGGCTTTAGGCTTCAAAATCCACCCAAAGCAGCTTGGAGAGATGGCAGAAGCTTTGGATCAGCTCTCAATTGGTGTGTTTGTATATCCTGTGGATCCATCTGTCAGCTTCTCTCCTCATGACACCTGGGAGGGGAGATAACAGCTGTCTGCACCTCCAATCAACTGGCATTCTTCCAACCTCAAAGCAGATGTTAGCAGGGAAGATTGGACAAATCTCTACATTGCCCTGTTCTATCTATTACATACAAGCCTTGTAACTGAAAAACTGGACAGAATGTTATGTTCTTCCCTCCCATGAACTGTTGGGAGACATTATTCCAGCTTCCAGCAGAACACTGGTTTTGCCTGGATAGCTGACTTCAAGTCTACATTTTCTCTTTCATGTTCAAAACCCAACCCTTGATACACACTGCTCCAAAGATGACGTAAAACACCAATACAACTGATTGGGGAAAGGGATGTCAGCATCTAACCACATTTGTATTGACAAAAGTCCAGTCTAGATTGAAATATTACCTGTGGGAAAAGATTGACCACCATTTGGGACAGCAGGTCACCCGCACACCATAAACCCCATTCCACAACATTCTACAGTATTCAACCTGTCCAAGTTGTTTCCTGCTTGTCAACCACTACAGAGTGCAGACTGTGTAACTCAGGGTGGATAGAAAATCACAAAAGGCTGGATACCTCTACTACCCAGGCAGAACAGGACTGGAGAGTCCCACATCTACACTATAGGTCAGATGGGACAGAGATACAAACTTATGGGTTAATGTGGTGAGTGACAAGTAAGATGGAAAGAGAGATAGGGCAAGCATGGTGGTACAGTATGGATGTCCAACTATCTAGTGTAACAGTGATATCATAAAGGACAAGATAGGACATGGGAGAGAGATTTGGAGAAATAGCTGAATTATCTCTTTTTGCTACCAGCCTTTAGGGGGAGGGGGAGGGGGTAATGTACTAAAGGCCAGGTAGAACAATTACAGTTACACCCTTCTCTAATGCCTAATCTTACAACCAATGCAAACTTAGTACCAAACAGCTAACTCCGTAAGGAGAACCATGGGTGATGGGTATTGAAATACAAAAGTGATGTCAAGAAATGACCCAATCAGATGAAATATGATATACACAGTCCTGATTGGTGATCCTATCTTGTGACATGTCATCTGATAGGTCTGAATTTTGGCCACTAATGAATGTCCCCAGGCTGACAGCTCCTGGAGATAATTGGAAAACTAACCTGTAGTTTAATGGAAGCAATTAACCCGGCCATTATTGCATCACACCAGACAATGGTGCTAACAATTATTTCCACATCCACCCACCGGAAAATTGGAGTGGGGATAGAGCTGACAACCACAGAACATCCCCATAAGTACCATAACGGAATCATACCTAGGGGCGAACCTGCTAATGCAGTATGACAGTTACAACCGGGAACAACACAAAAATCAGCTCTAGCATCTTGCTTTGTCAGCAAAATTGCTCCAGCTTTCAGAATACCTGAACAGTTTCCCTTTTGTTTCATGTGCAACAATCACTGGTATCAAATAACAGTTCAGAGAGTCACAAAAGCATTTCTTTGTCTGACATTACATTGTGATAGCCACATGATGCACCCTGGGTAATCCCATGATGCCTTACCTGATCCTGCCCTGTCACAACAGATAAGATAATAGGAGATAAAACCCAGATAACATCTGCAGGCAGCACAGACCCTTATCTCCTCACTTCCTCCTGCCTGATACACCAGTTTTCCTGGGGAAGATTCCACAAATTTAATGACCATTTCTATTATTCCTGGTATCCCCGGCATCCTTTCATCTGTACAGTAAGAATGCAAGGACAAAAAGGACACCGATTAATGTTTTTACATTCAGCATTTAAATTTACAAATGTTTGACAAGCCTTGTACAAACTACAAGCATTCTACAACATTCCTTTTTTCAACTACAGTACCCAAAGTAGACTATGCAAAAAAGATGACTGACTGTAATATAGCACCCTTAGAACTACAATGGTTAAATATCATTCAACATCTCAGATGGCCAGAGAGCATCCTTTGATCCCTACTTTTATGTCACCTGCCTTTCCCCATTGAACATGCTCAACTGTCATAAATCAAGGCAGCTTTAATCTCCTTGGATATATCTCTTATCTAGCTTCTGGCTTTTATGTTTTTCCCTGGAGTTGCCATTCTTAGCTACTTACCCACCATTCCACTAGAGACCAACAGTATATGACAAGACACCCCCTATACTACAGTCCATTAGACCGTATCCCCAAGTGTCCCTACATGTCACCACGCCCTGTCATGGCACCCAGCCCCACCATGACTTGTGGTTTAGACATGGACGTGATTAACTATTGATGTACCTGCGTCCCAGGTGAGTCCATACACAGGTGTACTGTGGGATTCCTGTGAACTTGGATAAACCTCTTAAAGCAAGCTGAGTTGAATGCCTGATCTAAGCTATACCATATCCTGCAAAACAAAATATTCTGTAGCACATGGAACAAGGGATACCCTGGCAAATGGAGAAAATGAATAAATAGATAAAGAAATGAATGCTTTGTTATGAATATTTTATCATAACAAACAACTACCATACAAATCTCCCCCATCTAAAGCATATTGGGTAAGCAGACAAACTTTATATCACTCTGCCAATACTCCATAATCTCCTGTTTGTGTGCTCTAGGTAATACAAAACTCAGCGGGGCAAAAAATCCCCTAGTCAGCTCCTCACCGTAATCCCTGTTTTACCAATCTGATCAAGGTGTTCCCTAATCCAATCCCTCTTAGTGGATTTAATCAGATTAAGTCCGTGCTCATCCTGAATGAGCACACATCACAAAGCTGTCTGCCCTTCCTGTCTGTGCATGTGTACTGTTTGCCCTGGGATTTGTTGTCTGTGCTCACACCAGTTCTGGTGCAGTACACAGCTACCCAGGGACCAGAGCCGCCTGCAGCATTGAGGGTCTGCATTGGGGGTCCCAACAACGATTTACGCTGAATTCAGAAGAACCCCCTACGTATTACGCTAAATCAAGGAAGGCAATTACGCTAAATTTGGTCGCCTCTCTACGAATTACGTAGATAAGATGGCTTTCCCTACGAGTTACGGGAAATAAAAATAGGCTGCCTACGCCTTACGGAAAAGAGCATACAGACTCTCAGTATTGCTTGCCCAGCTGTCTGTTATCTGAGGCTACACCAAGCGCCACACACTGCCCTTTACTGCCCTGAAACCCACAGGGAAATTTGGAAATTTCTATAGCAGAGCCTGTCCTTGCATGGGTAGAAATTGAATCCCTCTTCTCTTCATACCATAGATTAGCACATATAGGCTGAGGTTGAGTGATATGTGGACCCAGGAGTCAACAGGAAAAACGGTAGTGGATTATGGATGCTTTGAATGTTTTTGCATGACCTTTAACTCAAAGAAACAAGAAATGTCATCTATGACAAATACTTTAAAAAATTCTGTCCAGGTTTAGGAAAGTGATAGCCTTCTATGACAAGCAGATACTACAATCATTACGAGGGAGATGTGTTTTCGCCATTATGTCATCTGCAGTCTTGCCAGACATCATAGGCAAAGCCTACCTTGGATCTAGCAGAATTCGACATACAATGGTAGTGCTTGTGTAGATGACAGTCTCCATTGACAAGTTGTTCTACTTGGTACATAAACTTTGACGAAAACCATTTGCCAGAATGACTGGATATCTGGTGCAATTGTGTAATAAATTTCTTGTTAACGTTGACAGCGCGGCAGCTAAGTAGGAGCCAACTTTGCCAACCTTAGAAATTGATTTCAAGGTTTCCTGTCCAACAGAAATCTGACCTGTCCATCTGCTATGAGCCATATGGAGGACAACAATAGACCATGACGTTGCAAAACATTTCCTTTCACTAAAGTTTCAGCTTGTTGTAAGAAAGAATGCATTTTGGACAAGTGTAATGTTATACCATGTAAAAGATTGGTCTGTATTTTCCTGTTGGTGAAAACTTCCATCTGGAAAAATCAATACTGTTTATGTTGCGTCTAGCACATATCATATTACATGTTACTTTCTGCTCTAGCCAACTGATTCCACCTCTCCTTTTAAAGTGAAGTTCCATGGTCTAGGGCCCCTTTTCAAGAGCTATTAGGATAAAGTTTGAAAGGAGGTAGGACTTTTTTTTTTCATTTTGATGGCGGCAATGCTCTTGACGTTCCTTCTGGGAGCCATTGTCATAGGCAGAGGTCTCAGTCAGTGAGTCAGCAAACGCTGTTCAGAGTGTTTCAAATTGTACTGTTTTTGGAAGGAGCTTTGCATGGAGGATGAATAAGATTCGTGACTGTCAAACAACAGCAGTCATTCATCTGTAAGACAGCCAGAGCTAAATTAGTCCACATGACGAATTTTAAGTCCTTGCTATAAATGTCACATCTTTTGTACAAGTATTCCAGTCTTTCTAAATTCAAGGCTTTTGTGCAAGCAGCCTAGGCTGCCAGATGTAGCCTATAAAGTAAATCAGAGAGGGAAGGAAGAAAATAGACTGAAAAGCGAGGCCTAAGGGCGTTTCGGAAAGATCCCAGGCTCCCCGCTGAGCCAAACACCAACTGTATCCCTAGTAACAAAAGAACGTTCAATAAAGGGTCGGGTGAAAGAGTGGAAATTCACACTTCCACAAAGGGGTAGCAGATGGTTCTGTCTTGTTTTGTCGGGAGAAAGTGACGGAGAATAAAGGCGGGTAAAGCACCGTTACCACTCCATGCTGGGAACAACACCTCACCTGTAAGGTTAGAACTTCAAAAACACTGATCAAATATAACCTTGGGTGTGCAATGATTCATTGGAAACATTTATGTGCTTGATAGTTCACTGACAATTGTCCACTAGATGCCTGGATCTTAACTCCAGAAACTTCATGACGTAGAAACCTGAAAAAGCATTTAACTTATAACTTATCATTCTCTACTAATACGTCGATGTAGGTTAGACATCCAGGTAATAAGATACGCCAAAAATAGTTACTCAAGCAACTGGATGTGGAAGTGAAATGGACAGACGTGACGGAAAGGATCCGCTATCGTTCGTCAGTAACACGGAAGCGATCTGCAACGAAACAGGTCTTTTATACTCTAACTATGAATGAAGACAATTTCAGATGTCCAATAGGAAAGGTTGGAAGACAATTCAGACTGAAGACAATTTGGATTCCAAAGAAAACAAAGCTAAGCCAAAGTCAAGCTGAAGAAAATTGAATTTCAAAGGATATCAAGGCTAAGACACAGTTAATGCAGTTCAGTCTGAATTGTCTTACAACCTTTCCTATTGGACATCTGAAATTGTCTTCATTCATAGTTAGAGTATAAAAGACCTGTTTCTTGCAGATCACTTCAGTGTCACTGACGAAGGAAAGTGGATTCTTTCCGAAACGTCTGACCGTTTCAAAACCATATCCAGTTGCTTGAGTAACTATTTTTGGCGTATTCTCTACTAATATTTTCTACATCCTGGTTAAAGTAGCCTGATAAATCTCCCTTATAGCAGCCCGCCAAACATCCAACAGCTACAGGGAAGGGCTAGTAACAGTCCTGGACAACAGAGTTTGTGTTACACAGACTAAAACTGAAGAAAATGACACAAACTTTTAATGCTTTCCTCACTATATTATTTAGTAATTGCAGTATGAACTGTTCAGGATGTGTGATCACTACAGAATGTCAGGCCTTGATGACTGCTGCTGTTTGCACCTGTGTCCCTACCAAGACTTTCCCTTTTTCTCCACTCAGGCCACACCAATTTAATTTCTTGGTTCGCGGATTTTTTCATGAAAAATATGGAATGAAAGGGCGAAATAAAAATAAAAATTGTAAAATGGTTGGGGTAAAGGTAACGGCTAATCCAAAACATAAAGAAAAAAAGTTTTCAGCTTGAAAAAAGTACAAAAACACTGATTGTACAGTAACAGTACCTGTACCCACACTTTAAGGAGCTTATAATATAAAGGTCAATTTGCTACACCAGAAAGTTGGTGAATGGTTTCAGTAATGGTGAAAATTTGCTGAATGGTAATTTTCATTTTTATTTTTTTCTCCAAAAAATAGGAGCGAGCGAATCCGTGAACCAAGAAATTAAATTTGTGTGGCCTCACCAATCAATCAAAACAACCTTCAAGGCAGGTAGATTCTATCCCCAAAAGGTCGCAGCTAAAAGCTGTATATGGCAAGGCTGGGACTGCTGATGGTACCTCACTGTGATGGACGTCTGTTGTTACACCTACACACCTTATATTGATACCCTCCTAGCTTAACCTGTAGAACATTATAAATTGGTCGAGTCTGCAACTAAATCCATCAAGTGGCTCATGCCTTTCCCAGCTATTTGTCACACCAAGACATATCAGCGAAATTCATCAGTTTGTAAATGTTACACTGCGTGTTTCTGTGTTGAAGCTAATTTTGTGCTGCAAATTTGGGCATCTTTTTATTTCATACATACAGTTTCAGTTTATGGCTACAAAGTCACAGAATGACAGATGGACATTTCATACTGTTACCCATTAACGTGATATAAGGTAAAAAAAATTCTTTCAACTCCGATGGCTTGAAAAATGTTGCTTTTTCAACCATGATAAGATTTTCTATAATAGACAGAAAAAACACATTATTAACAGAATCATGCTAAGCACAACCTGGCAAAAAATGCAGTCTTAATTTAGCCATCCTATATTTTTGTAAGAAAAAAAGAGAGGTCGAAAACCAGCAAACTTCATCCACACAGCGTTATGCTTTACCGTACACCCCACATGGATCACACTGACAGGTAAAGCCGTAAGCTGAGGAAATTTACACCCTCCTGCCACAGAGGTAGAGTGATGAGTGGGGCTGACAGGGCTTACAGCTTGTCCAATAAAGTATAGCAGGGTGTTACATGATATGAAGATTGCCAGGAGAAGGGCCTTACCACATCTGTCTTGTCAAAACATGCCCTTCATTAGTCACCTGGTCTCAGACCAGAGTGACGCTTATGGGATTGTGTTGCCATCACCTGATCAGCTAACCACATCTAGAAAATCCTTCTTTGCACACGTCAGCAGTGACATTTATGACCTGAACTTCTGAAGTTCACAATACCAAAGTTTTTTTTAAAACCCAAAGTGCACAGAAAAGAAAAGTCTTGAATATAGCCTATTTCTTTCTTTCTTTCTTTCTTTATTGACGATAAGACAAGTCATTACAAGGGTCTGCCTAGGCAGCTAGGGCTGGTAGCGGCAGAACCTACAAAAATGTGGACTAAAATACAAAAATTTTATAGCAAAAAACAATACAACATAATGCAATAAAATAAGCCTATTTGTTTTCATTCTTGTATAGTGATGACAAGGCTGCCTCTCCTAATAATCATGAAAAAATAGAATGCAAAAAAAACAGATACTGATACCAAAACATAAAGATTAAAGGTACTAACAAACACTACAGGTTACCTGGTAGGGAAAGGATAGAAAGAAAGCAAACACAACTGCCAGCTCTAGAGGGACCAGAGCTGGTTGAACAGGTGACAAGTCTGGGCCTGACAGACATGAAAATGTGATTTCCACAGGCAGTAAAAGCAGCTGTTCAGGGCGGCCGCCTGCTGGGCAAAGGACAGGCATCCACCTAACAAGGCAGTGGGCTGACAAGTGGACAGTTTGTTCTACCTCAGGTCTTTTTCTACAGGAATATAGAGTGACAACCAGGTATGCACAGGTAAACATGGAATGGTATTATGTCTTGCAAGGTCTGACAAGAAAAGCCAGTTTTTCTGCATTTTCTATATCTCACATGCGCCTTGACAAAGATAACAGGTGAACACACTGCTGAAATCTCAAAATTTACATTTACACAAAACTATAAAATGCATGCAGGGGCTGGGTAAGATTTCAAACATAGTCTCTAGTTGGAGAAGAAAGCCTGTGTTGTTCTCCCCTCACCCCTCCTTCTTACTTGTGTGCTTTCTAGAGAATTGAAAAGGCTGGTCCCATTCAAAGGGTACGGAGAGGGTAAAGGTGGTGATCTTGTGACCCTTCCACCATTGGTATCTCAAACATGTGTCATTCTCAACGGACAATTTTGGTTATCTAGGGATTCTAGTACAAAAACATCTTACCAGCTTGTCTTCGTCTTTGCAATGTTGAGCGCATTCCGTTCACAAATAAATTTTAAAGTTATCTTTGAATCATAGCCAATTACTCTGCACCACACACAGTAATACTATTCACCATCCAAGGCCATAAGTTACCTGCACTGAAGGCTTACCCGAGAAATATGCTATGGAAGCACCATAACGAAGACATATAGCTATCATCTCAGTGTAAATTTTCCTGGGTATATCCATCTGGATTTGCTTCATGATCCCTTATTCTATGCTTACCAGACAAAATATGGAGTATGCACATGGAGAAGAAGAAGACAGGTAGCTGTTATCTAAGGTCCATTTTCTGGAGAATATCCATCTGGATTTACATTATCCCCTATACCAAGCTTCCTTTCCTGCACATAAAATCTGTTACCAAGGCAACGGAACAGATTGACCTTGGGATGGCGGATGCACCCTAAGCCCCTGAGGCCGCTTTTATTTCGGGGAAGAATAAACTTTTATGACGAAGTCGTGGATACTGACATGATATACAAGGAGTTTATCCAATAAAATTACTGTCGGTGCAGCCGACTCAGCATGCTTCGTCCACTCTTCCTAGGTCTGTGTTGTTAGATATAAGACTGGTGTATTTTCCTGTGCTTTTAGACTTACATAGAAATGGACATAAATTGCCAGGCAGCATTTACAATACATGTGCCTGCATCACTTTTGCAGACAACGTAGATATGTTACGTTTCCCTGAGGTCCACAAAAGAACTGTACAAAACTTTCCTTCTATCTCTGGCAATCAACTTTGTAGTCAAAAACAAATTTTTGCAGTCTGCTGCAAGTATGTCCGGCTCTTACAGCCAGCATTCTGCATGGCTTCCTTTCTTTGTCATCTGCTTACAGCAAACAGTTTTGAAAAATTGTACAAAACTTTCCTTCTATCTCTGGCAATCCTTAAGCTTGCACAATCAGCTTTCTAGTCAAAAACAAACTTTTGCAGCCAGCAGCAAGTATGTCCGGCTCTTACAGCTAGCATTCTGCATGGCTTCCCTTCTTTGTCATCTGCTTACAGCAAACAGTTTTGCCCTTCTTGACCTCATTTTGCTGCTACAAGGCTTGCTTGTGTCTGTCATTACCTACATGCGCAGGTACATGTACTGTAATTTAGACCAGCTCCAGACAGCAAACATTTGTTTCTTCATTTTACAACAGGAAGACTGTGGCCGAACAGTACACCAGATGTGAGTTATGACCAGGTGTAACAACAAATTTCAGCAAGTTTATGACCAAAGGTTTATTGATTTTTTTTAACTGTCCAATAACAGTTGACCTACATGAAAGCTACCTCATCTGCTGTTTGGGATGATACAGATATCAAAATAAATTGGTTAACATTTTTCATGTGATGGTCATGTGATACACCTCTTTATGTCATACATGGGCAGCCCTCCCATTGGGCGATCTTACCCATTGGGCCGGTGCTTTGGGTGATATAGAATGCAGTTACACCGTGTTGTATTCTATATCATGTATTTATGTACAATGCACATGTACCAAAATGCATAATTTTTCATAAATGAAAGGCAAATGATAAACCAATAGAAACAACAACAGACTAGTACAAAGAAAATCTGATGTCACACAGAAGCCTCAAATTTGCCAGGCTGAAATGTGGCACCAGTTGTAGTTATGGTGCAATCATTCCCATCTGGAAAACTAGACACATGATGGGTAGAGACAGGCTGGGGATGGCACATAACACACCAGGACAGGTTTACTGACAGGCTTTCCTTGTCATAACAGCTGTCTATCATCTGTGTGGTCCAGATTTACCATGTACTAAAGACAGTCTTTCATCAGAGTAGGGGTTCCTCCAAACAAGGCAGCAGGTGGGTATCAATCTCAATCCCACCATCCAGTAAAAAAAGGATTTTACATCAGCATTTTATTTCTGTAACTTTTCTGCGCCTCTGATGACATTGTGTAACCTTCCAATCCCAAGAAGATAAAATCCAATTTTCTTCCACCATGCCTGACAACAACTTTCATGACCATACATAAAAGACACATATTATCCTGCCAAATGAGTAAAATCTGAGCCCAGCATTTAATGCCAAGCCACGTAAAAGCAGTCTGCACCTAGCCATTTACTATGATTTAGGCAAGGTCGTAAGGTCGGAACTCTAACGAACCGAGGACCGGCCTAATTAGGCAACATTCCTCATGGCGGCTTCTCAGGTGTGCAAAGCTACTGTAACATGTTGAAATCCATTATGTGTCACTTACACATGATAACAGAGTCACTTACTTACATTAGACTAGTTACAAGGACTTGTTGGACAGGTCTGTCCATTGCCCTCAGCTGTTTGCAAAGACATGATCATGACTAGCCTGCTTTCAGCTCATCATAGACTACTTGTTTCTTTCAATAATTGTAAAAATGAAAACATGTACAAGATTGCATCTTCTGCCTATCAGTCTATCAAATTGTGAAACTCCAAAATGGCCCAGAATTCTCCATGGTTGCTACTGTAGCACTGCACAATTGATCATTAAAACATGAAAATTCTGCAAACTCCTCCGGCGTGCCCAGAATAAAATGGTAGCAATCTATAATCCTTTGTTTATCAAGTTTTACCTGGATAATTATCCACTAGAGTCCCAGACAAATGGCTTGTGAATGTTACATGTAGAAATCCGGGGAGACCAATCAGACAAGAGAAGAGATGACAGACTCAGATACTGGAAATTGTAACTACAAAATGATTCATCTCCCACTCTCAAAACTCACTCCCTCATTTGGAACCCGAGTAAAGGACCAGACAATCAGAGATGCCAGGCAGAGATATCATTAGAAGGTATAAAAGCAATAAAGCAACAAATATACAAGAAATCATTAAATCCCTGATTAAACCTGCAAGCAAATGCACAGAGACAAGCGCTGACGATATGTACATTTCCAAGAGATTGCAGACACAGATACTGTGTGAACAGTGAAGGCAAACTACAATGATTTCCACACACATTGATTCTCCACTTTATCTGATGCTGTTTAGGAGTCTGTCTGCCCACAGAACTGTCTTGTGTCTGGAGGAACCACAAAGTGATTATTTCTGTCCCCGCGGTGTACTTTACTAAAACGTTGAACTCATCTGGCGAATTCTTCTATCACTACATCAGTGCATGTCTTTTGAGGAGAAGTGAGGATGATTGTTTTGGCAAATGATATGCACATGATAAAGTAAAAAGCAAACATAATCAATCATGTGACAGCAGTAGCATAACTTATACTCTAGCTCATGCAATAGGGAAAAACACTACTCTCATACAATTTGTTTTCTCATACATTATTGTTATCTACACTGTACAGGGAACTAAGCAAACGATACGAAGATAAAATAGGGGACAGAATTGACAAAATTACAGGAAAAAAGCTTGGACGAAAAGCGAAAGACTGGAAAAGGAGGGGAAAATGGAAGCCATCCCCATTACCAGCAACTGAAGCACTAACTTCTAAGTAAATGACCTGTAACAGACAGACTATGTAAATAAAACATAATTATTGTATTTGTTTCCCACAGAGTTACTAAACCCTCAGGCAACCCTAACGCTTCCAGTCTCCCCTCAGAACAAATACATTACAAATCACAAAGGAAAGTCATAAAATAACAAGAAAAGACACCCTTTTCATCTACAAATGCAGCAAAATCTGAAGGCTAAATTCTGCTTTTATTTGCATGAGATAGGTGGGCGTCTCCAACTTAGTCAATTTATTCGTTGGTTGGTACACCCCTACCCCAAGGGAGACCATTCAGTTGAATGGTGGGCGTCTCCAACTTAGTCAATTTATTCGTTACTTAGTACACCCCTACCCCTAGGGACACCATACTATGTGGATATAGTCACAAGAAATACTCGCTCCTGATTGGCTGAGGAAAGATGGCCATGTTCTAATCACAATTTTGACGCCTACTTAGAAGAGAATCATGTCTCTGCATGGGATTTAACAGCCTTTCTCCCCCAAATAGACCAATTCACAGGAACCCTGCTAAATATAAACTGTTGTATTGTTTCAGACTCTTTGTCAGTAATGGTGTGAATTTTTCCACCATTGCCCCGACCTCACCTATCCTGAAGACCATTCGGTGACAGCAAGACGTATGCCATAAGTCATCACAAGATTAAAGTTGCAATATCAATGGCAGCTTAGCTGTAAATTCACAGAACATAAATCTCTGTAGACACATTCATTGTTATTCATAGTGCTGCATCGCCACCTCCACAGGAATGACTATTGTGACTTTAGGGTACATTTTGTGGGGCTTGCCGTGCCAAATTCGGTTCCAACCCAGCGTGATCATTTCCCTTTCAATAATATTCCATTGACCCGGGCGACCCAGACCTGTGGAGACAGCCAAGAAATTTATATATTGTTCTTTCTCGCTGCCCATCTCGCAAATTAAGTTTGTGCTCGCTGCGAATCATCCTGATTGCTGTTGGCGGACGCTAAATGATGTGGCTGCGTGCGGATTAGCTCGGGGTCTCGGTCCGGCCCACTGTAAAATTGCAATCCCGGCAAACTATGGGCGCTGCGTCCGTGAGCCGCACAACAATGGCAGGAGAGCCTCTCTCCTGCAGAGGCATTGAATAGTGGCGGGCAGAGCTGAGATCAGGGGCCACAGTAGGCTTTCTCACACTAAACAGCTGGTAGCTCACTCCTAATGGCTGCCTTTGTGCATCACTATTGGGAGCCGCGGCTGTGATACAGAGCCTACTGGGCAGTAGAAGCGGGGCCACACTCAGTGTGTTGTGAATCATAATTAATACATAGCCGGACCTCCCCGTGTTGTGTCTCATAATTAATATATAGATAGCTGGGCCACCCTATGTTTAGCAGCATGACTAATTGAAAGCCGAACCGCACGGAGTCACAGTGTTTCCTACAGAAATTCAACATAAACATGGCTACAAACTAAAACTGCACAGTTTCAGGTAGCACCATGCCAAGCTAACACGCTCTGTGCTATCTAACCCCAGAACCAATACAGATTTCATGCCAAAGACTGTAGCAGCAGCGGGGAGAAGATGAATAATGGGAATCTGTGCCCCAAGTGTAGAACAGTCTGCTTCATTTACAGGGACTGGCTGCTTCTCCTCTCAAAAGCATGTCTACTTCTATATCAACACTGAACATTTGTTTGCTAATCCCACTAGAGAAGTCATGAGCATCCAGCACCATTACAAGTGCTTCCTTCTTAGTTTCATGGTTGTCATTGCTTGCTGTTGAACTTTTCCAGACAAGTGCGCCTTGAAGGGTGAGGCCCTGTTAGCCTCCTTCACCGGCCTCTCTGGGAAGGTTGGCAATTTTTTTTTGGGGGGGGGGGGGGGGGCGGTAGGTCGATTCGCGATTTTTAACCGGGAATATGCCGGGAAAGGAATATATGACGGGAAAGGAATATACACCGGAAAGCTTGTACGGGCTAGGCGAAATTGGCTTCCCAGTAGGCCTGCTACTCTTCGGTATCTACAAAGCCCTATTAAAAAACACTTATCACCATTTGGTATGGATGTGCGAACTTCCCGTCATAAACGCGTCCAGCACTGGCAGCCCGGCACACACCCCGTTGCGCGATGACCCGTAACTTTGTAACGGTCGTCGGGTCACGCATTTCAAAACACGGCTCATTTGAAAACGAGTACTTACCGTAGAAAAACTCCGCTGAAACTTCCCATCATGTACGAAAGAGCTTCCCCGAGTTGAGGGAAGGACTGGTTACAGCTCCCTGGAAACTGCTC